>NC_134445.1:2397544-2489252 GCF_030867145.1 Opisthocomus hoazin
TGTTTTTACAACAGGGGCAGCCTGGCCCCAAGGTGAGCCTGGTGCCCCCCCCCCCCCCCCCGGGCCCGATTTCCTGGGGTTTTTCCCCCAAAATGGGGGGCGGGGGGAGCGGGGCAGGGGGGGCTCAAGGCAGGACCCCCGGGCACCTGCGTGGGGCAAGCGGCTCTGGGGTTGTCACCTCTTGGGGGGGGGCTGTCACCTCTTGGGGGGTTTTGTCACCTCCTGGGGGAGGTCGTCAACTCCTGAGGGGGCTTTTCGCCTTCGGGGGGGGATGAATTGGGGGGGGGGGGATCCTGGGGGGTGCCCCCCCTTGGCTCACCCCATGCTCTGCCTTGCAGGGGCAGAAGGGCGAACCCGGTGATATTAAAGATGTAAGTGTCGGGGGTGCACGGGGGGACCCCCCCCCAAATCGGGGGGCCCTGTTGCTGCGGGGGTGGTCTGGGGGGGGGGGGGTCTCTGCCCCCACCGGTCTCACCCCACCCTTGTCCCCCCCCCTCCGCAGGTCGTAGGACCCCGAGGGCCTCCGGGACCGCAGGTGGGGAGCGCGTCGGGTTGCTCCGGGCGCATCGCTGGAATGTTCGTGGGAGGGGGATGCGGGGAGGGGGGGCGCGGGGAGAGCTGACCCCCCCCCCTTCTCTCACAGGGCCCGGCAGGGGAGCAGGGACAACGAGGGGACCGAGGCGAGAAGGGGGGAGAAGGTGAGAGCAGACCCCCCCCCCCAGCAAACCCCCCCCCCCCCCGTACTGGTGGGGTGCTGCAGAGAACTGTCACGCTCGCCGCATGGATGACCCCCCCCCCTTTTCCAATCCCCCCCACCCAGGAGCTCCCGGCCCCCGGGGCAGGGATGGAGAACCCGGCACCCCTGGGAATCCCGGCCCCCCCCGGCCCCCCCGGACCTCCCGGCCCCCCCGGCCTGGGTGGGGTGAGTATCAGGGGGGTTTTTTTGGGGGTGAAAGGAGGGGATTTGGGGGCGGCCGGCGCGCTCAGCCCCCCCGCCCCCCCCCCGCAGAACTTCGCGGCGCAGATGGCCGGCGGCTTCGACGAGAAGGCTGGAGGCGCGCAGATGGGCGTCATGCAGGGCCCCATGGTAAGGCCCCCCCCGCCCGGGACCGGGGACCCCCCCCCCCCAAACCCCCCCCACCCCCAGACGGATGTGGCAGCGGGTCCCATCGCGGGACACAGGGGACCCCGCGTTGCCAAGGACTGTCCCCATTTTGGGGGGCCCCCCCTGCTTTGGCAGGTGATGGGGGTGGTAACCACCTCACACCCCCCCCCCCCCCCCCATGACACTGTTCTCTCCCCCCAGGGCCCCATGGGACCCCGCGGCCCCCCCGGACCTTCGGGCGCTCCCGTAAGTACCCCCCCGCCCCCCCCCCCCAGGCTTGGGGGTCTCTGCGTGGGCACCCCCCACCCCGCTGATGCCACCCCTCTCCCTTCCAGGGTCCCCAAGGATTTCAAGGCAACCCCGGCGAGCCTGGCGAGCCCGGCGCTGCTGTGAGTGCCCCCCCCCGACCCCCCCGACCCCCCCCCCGGCTGGGGGACGTGCCACCCACCAGCTCCCGCTCACCCGCTGCCGCTCTGTCCCCCTTTAGGGTCGCGATGGGTCCCCGGGGACCACCGGGACCTCCTGGGAAGCCTGGCGACGACGTGAGTCCGCCGGCGAGCCCCGGCTGAGGACGGGCAGCTCGGCGCAGCAGTGGCCCCGGCCAGAGGCCCAAGGGGGGGTTTATTCTCTTCCCCCCCCCCCCCCCCCCCTCCAAAAAATCTCCTTTCCCCGCAGGGTGAGACAGGAAAACCCGGCAAATCCGGCGAGCGCGGCCTCCCCGGCCCCCAGGTAAGGCAGTGCTGGGTGGGATCCGGACCCTCCCCGGGCGGGAGCACCCCGCAGCCGCCGGCACCCCCAACCCCGGCACCCCCAAACCATCACCCCCAAACCATCACCCCCAACCTATCACCCCCAACCTATCACCCCCCAACCCATCACCCCCAACCCATCACCCCCAAGCAATCACCCCCAACCCATCACCCCCAACCCAGCACCCCTAACCCGGCACCCCCAACCCATCACCCCCAACCCATCACCCCCAGCCCGGCACCCCCCAACCCGGCACCCCCAACCCCATCACCCCCAAGCAATCACCCCCAACCCCATCCCCAAACCCATCTCCCCCAAACCCATCACCCCCAAACCTGGCACCCCCAACCCATCACCCCAAACCCATCTCCCCCAACCCTGTCACCCCCCAAACCCATCTCCCCCAACCCTGGCACCCAACCCCGGCACCCCCAACCCTGTCACCCCCAACCAATCACCCCCAACCCATCACCCCCAACCCGTCACCCCAACCCCGCGTTCTCCCCACTCGCTCGCAGGGTGCTCGCGGCTTCCCCGGGACGCCCGGTCTCCCGGAGTGAAAGGCCACCGGGTGAGTGTCCCCCCCACCCCCCTGCACCCTCGGGGTCCCCATCACCCGGTGGCGCAGAGGGTGACCCCCCCACCCCCCCCATGTCCCTAGGGCTACCCCGGCTTGGACGGCGCCAAGGGAGAGGCGGGGGCTCCCGGAGCCAAGGTAAGCGCTGGGCGCCCGTCCCCGCGGCGTCGGGGCTGGTGGGTGCTGGGTGCTGCGCCCCGGGGCTCACCGGCTCTGCCCGTCCCCGCAGGGCGAATCCGGCTCACCTGGCGAGAACGGCTCCCCCGGCCCCATGGTGAGTCCGCGGGGGGAGAAAAGGGGAAACTGAGGCACGGGGGAAGGGGGGTGTCGCCCACACCCCCAGCCCCTGGCTGGGCAGCACCGAGCCCGACGCCACGCCGTGTCCCCCCAGGGTCCCCGCGGGCTGCCCGGAGAGAGAGGACGGCCCGGTCCCTCCGGCGCTGCGGTGAGTGGGACGCTGCCCCGGTGACACCCCGGTGACAGACACCCGGTGGCGGGGGGTCCGCCCGCCTCACCCCCCCGTGACTCCCCCCACCGTCTCCCCCCAGGGTGCTCGTGGCAACGACGGTCTCCCCGGCCCGGCTGGACCCCCCGTGAGTAAAGGGCTGCTTGGCCGCTTCCCGGGTGTCACCCCCGTGGGGGACAGCGGGGTCCCCTGGGACCCCCCCCGAAGCCTGCGCAGACCCTCACGCTCTTCTCGCCCCCAGGGACCCGTCGGCCCGGCCGGAGCCCCCGCTTCCCCGGAGCCCCCGGCTCGAAGGTAAGGGGGAAGGGGCTTCTCCCAGCGGGGGGAAACTGAGGCACGGCGCCAGCTGCCCCCTCCCCCCCCCCCTCACCCCGACTTTCCCCCCTCCAGGGTGAAGCTTGGTCCCACCGGCGCACGCGGTCCCGAGGGTGCCCAGGGTCCCCGCGGGGAATTCCGGCACCCCCGGCTCTCCCGGCCCCTCGGGCGCCCCGGTAAGTGCCGTCCCTCGCCGTGTCCCCCCCGCAGCGGCTTCTCCCCGCGCGTCCCCTGGCCTGGGGGCCGCGGGGAGGGGGCTGAGCCTGCGAGCGGGGGGGGGGGGAAGGGGTCGGTGTCTGCTTGGCGGTGGGGAAACTGAGGCACGGGGAGCAGAGCCGGGCTCAGCGGTGTCGTTTTTTAGGGTAACCCAGGGACCGACGGCATCCCCGGCGCGAAGGGCTCGGCGGTGAGTATGGGGGGGGGGGGGGGGGGGGTGGTCTGGATCCCCCGGGGGGGGCTGGGGCTGGCGAGGGGGGTGTCGAGGGCTGAGCTGGGATGGGGGGGGACGTCGTGGGGACGTCGTGGGGGACACGGAAGGGTGCTGGGGGACCGGAGGCTGCGGGGGGCTGGGGGATGTGGGATGCTGGGAGATACTGGGGGATGCTGGGGGAGGTGGGAACATGGGGATGCAGAAGGGTGCAGGGATGCTGGGGGACACTGGGGGATGCTGGGGGACGTGGGATGCTGGGGGACGTGGGGACATGGGGATGCGGAGGGGTGCGGGGATGCTGGGCGACACTGGGGATACTGGGAGATACTGGGGGATGCTGGGGGAGGTGGGGACATGGGGATGCAGAAGGGTGCAGGGATGCTGGGGGACACTGGGGATGCTGGGGGACGTGGGATGCTGGGGGACGTGGGGACATGGGGATGCGGAGGGGTGCAGGATGCTGGGGGACACTGGGGATACTGGGAGATACTGGGGGATGCTGGGGCACACGGGACGCTGGGGGACGTGGGGACATGGGGTTATGGAGGGGTGTGAGGATGCTGGGGGACACTGGGGATACTGGGAGATACTGGGGGATGCTGGGGCACACGGGACGCTGGGGGACGTGGGGACATGGGGTTATGGAGGGGTGTGAGGATGCTGGGGGACACTGGGG
This sequence comes from Opisthocomus hoazin, assembly GCF_030867145.1. NCBI lineage: Eukaryota > Metazoa > Chordata > Aves > Opisthocomiformes > Opisthocomidae > Opisthocomus > Opisthocomus hoazin. The sequence continues at coordinate 2,401,864 of NC_134445.1, forward strand.
ATACTGGGGGATGTGGTGATGCTGGGGGAGGTGGGGACATGGGGATGAGAAGGGTGCAGGGATGCTGGGCGACACTGGGGATACTGGAGATACTGGGGGATGCTGGGGGACATGGGATGCTGGGGGATGTGGGGACATGGGGATGCGGAGGGGTGCAGGGATGCTGGGGGACACTGGGGATGCTGGGGGGGCCCTGGGGGTGCTGGGGGATGTGGGATGTGGGGGGCCATGGGGTCGCTGGGGAGCACGGGAGCACTGTGGGACACGAGATGCTGGGGGACGCGAGGGTGCTGGCGGCTGTGGGGACGTGGGGTGGAGGCGGGGGGAGGGCCGGGGCTGGGGGGGCCATGGGGCCGTGCCCCCCTGACCGCAGCTGGCTCCTGCAGGGCGCCCCAGGCATCGCCGGCGCTCCAGGCTTCCCCGGCCCCCGTGGCCCACCCGGCCCCCCAGGGTGCCACCGGCCCGCTGGGACCCAAGGGACAGACGGTAAGAGCCCCCCGAGACCCCCCGAGAGCCCCCCAGAGCCCCCCGAGATGGGGACCACGGCCCTGGCCCCGCCCGCTGCCACCTGGCCCCACCCACTGACAACACACCCCGCCCACTGCCACCTGGTCCCACCCACTCTGCAACATGCCCCGCCCATGCTGCCACAGGCCACGCCCCCATCCGAAATTTGGGGTCCCCTGCCCTTGGATCGCTCCTGGGTCCCCAAAGGGGCCACCGGGAATGGGGATGGGATGGGGGTGGGGACGGGGGTGGGATGGGATGGGATGGGGGTGGGGGTGGGGGTGTGGGTGGGATGGGATGGGATGGGGGTGGGGGTGGGGATGGGGATGGGACTGGAATGGGGATGGGATGGGACTGGGATGGGGATGGAGATGGGACTGGGATGGGGATGGGATGGGATGGGACTGGGATGGGACTGGGATGGAGATGGAGGTGGGACTGGGATGGGATGGGGTTGGGGATGGAGATGGGACTGGGATGGGATGGGGTTGGGGATGGAGATGGGACTGGGATGGGATGGGGTTGGGGACAGGGACAGGTAAGAGAACTGGGATGGAGATGGGGATGAGGAAAGCGACAGGGGACGAGGATGACAATGGGGACAAGGACAGGGTTGAGGTGGGGTCAGGAATGAGGACGAGAGTGGGGGAGAGGGGATGGAGACGGGGACAGGGATGGGGACAGGGATGGGGTGGGGACAGGGATGGGGATGGGGACAGGGATGGGACAGGGATGGGATGGGGACAGGGATGGGGACAGGGGTGGGGATGGGGACAGGGATGGGGACAGGAATGGGGACAGGGGTGGGGATGGGGACAGGGATGGGGACAGGGGTGGGATTGGGGACAGGGATGAGGATGGGGATGGGGCCATGGCCTGGAGAGGGGCCTGGGGCCGGGGACAGCCGTGGGGACGCCGCGGCCCCGTCCCCCACCGCCCTCTCGCTCCCCAGGGAGAACCCGGCATCGCGGGCTTCAAAGGCGAGCAAGGACCCAAGGGCGAGACGGTGAGTCCGGGGGGGCCGCGCCCAGCACCCCCCACCTCGCCCGGGGGTCCCCCCGTCCGGGGCCGGAGTGTCTCGTCGGCGTCTAACGAACCTCTGCCCCTAACGAGGCCCCCTCGCGGGGCAGCGTCCCCCCTCCCACGGGGGAACAATGGCCTCTGTGTTCGGGCCCCCCCCCGCTGGGGACATTCCCCCCTCGCTTCATTACCCAGGCTCAATGCGCGCGGCCGGACCCCCGCCGCGGCGGCCCCCCAGCCCCGGCGCCAGCGGCACACGGGGCACGGCGAGGGGCTCCCGCCGGCACCCCACGGCCAGCCATTTATTGGGGGGGGGGGGGATGCAGGCAGGGCCCCCCCCCAGCATGCCGTGGGGGAGGAAGGCTCCTCGTGACCCCCTTTTCCTCCTCTTCCTCAGGGACCCGCAGGACCCCAAGGTGCCCCTGGGCCAGCTGGTGAGGAAGGCAAGAGAGGAGCCCGCGGTGAACCCGGTGCTGCCGGCCCCGTGGGACCACCTGGAGAGAGGGTGCGTGGCCCCCCCGCACCCCCCAGCGAGGTGCTGCCCCCCAAAACCTCCCCCCTGACCTCACTCCTCCTCCTCCTCTTCCTCCATAGGGTGCTCCCGGCAATCGCGGCTTCCCCGGGCAGGACGGGCTGGCTGGACCCAAGGTGGGACGTCACGCTTGTTGGCAGGGGGTGTCCATGGGGTGACCACCCCCTGAACCCCCAAACTCACCCCTCGCCCCCCCCTCCCGCCCCACGCAGGGTGCTCCGGGCGAGCGTGGCCCCGCCGGCCTCGGTGGTCCCAAGGGAGCGACCGGAGACCCCGGGCGCCCCGGAGAGCCCGGGCTGCCGGGAGCCAGGGTAAGAACCAGGGGGTCGCATCCTGCCCCTCCTCGAGGGGGCTGCCTGGGAGGGGGATCCTCACTGCGCTGTGGGGTGCAGGACCATGTGGGGACAGCGGTGACAATGGGGGGACCTGCTGGGGTCAGCGACGGGGAGGCTCTTCGGGGTCAATAGGGTGCTTTTGGGGCCAATAAGGTGCTTTTGGGGACAGTAAAGGTGGTTTGGAGTTTGATAAGGTGCTTTGGGGGTCAATAAGGTGCTTTTGGGGTGGTCAAGGTGCTTTTGGGGTCAATAAGGTGCTTTTGGGATGGTTAAGGTGGTTTGGAGTTTGATAAGGTGCTTTGGGGGTCAATAGGGTGCTTTTGAGGTGGTCAAGGTGCTTTTGGGGTCAATAAGGTGCTTTTGGGGTGGGTCAAGGTGCTTTTGGGTCAATAAGGGGGTCAATAAGATGCCTTTGGGGTCAATAAGGTGCTTTTGGGGATGGTTAAGGTGGTTTGGAGTTTGATAAGGTGCTTTTGGGGTCAATAAGGTGCTTTTGGGGTGGTCAAGGTGCTTTTGGGGTGGTCAAGGTGCTTTTGGGGTCAATAAGGTGCTTTTGGGGATGGTTAAGGTGGTTTGGAGGTTGATGAGGTGCTTTGGGGTTGGTGAAGGTGCTTTTGGGGTCCGTAAGGTGCTCTTGGGGTTAGTCAAGATGCTCTTTGGCATGAAGATGCCCTTTGGGGTTGGTTCAGGTGCTCTTTGGCGCTAATTATGGAATTCTTTGGGATTCGGCGAGGTGCTCTTTGCTAAGTCAGATGTTCTTTGGGGTTACCAAGACCCATTTGGGGTTAGTGAGGATGGAATTTGGGGCTAGCAGAAATGCTCCTCGGTGATAATTAAGTTCTTTAGGGCTAGCAAAGATGTATTTGGGGTTAGAAAAGATGTATTTGGGGTTAGCAAAGATGCATTTGGGGTTCAGAAGCTCCTTGGGGTTAAGATGCTCTTTGGGATTAGTGAAGATGCTTCTTGGTGGTCATTAAGATGCTCTTTGGTGGTCATTAAGATGCTCTTTGGGGTTAGTTAAGATGCATTTGGGGTTAGCAAAGACGCTCTTTGGGGTTAAGACGCTCTTTGGGGGGAGTGAAGGTGCTCTTTGGGGTCACCACCCTGCCCACCACGTTAGGGAGACCCCCGTGCCCCCTGCGTGAGCCCCAGGCCCAGCGCAGCGGCTGGGAGCCGGGCAGGACGGGGTGCCTGGTGTCCCCCCGCCTCGGGGCCGGCCGCTGCAGCCCCCCCATTACTCCCCTCCGCCGCAGGGTCTCACCGGCCGCCCAGGCGACGCTGGTCCTCAAGGCAAAGTCGGCCCAACCGTAAGTGACGCTCCGCGGGGATTCGGTCTGGGGGGAGACGCCGGGGTCTGGCGCCGGCCCCGCTGACGTCCCCCCTCCCCGCAGGGTGCTCCCGGCGAGGACGGCCGCCCCGGCCCCCCCGGCCCGCAGGGTGCTCGTGGCCAGCCTGGCGTGATGGGTTTCCCGGGTCCCAAAGGTGCTAACGTGAGTATTGACCGATTTCTACCCAAAACGGGGCCGCAGCCCGGGCGCGGAGCCCATCACCGTCCCCTCCCTCCTCTCCCTAGGGCGAGCCTGGAAAAGCCGGTGAGAAAGGACTCCCCGGTGCCCCGGGGCTGCGGGTGAGTTGTTTTCCCTCCCCCACTGCCCCCCCCAAACCCACATCGTGGGGTTGCTCCAGCATCGCAGAGACCCCCCGAGGCATCCGCAGTCTGCGGGTGGGGAAACTGAGGCACGGGGGCCGGGAGGGTGGAGCGGGTCCGCAGCGTCGCGCCTGGAGCCCAGCACCGGCTGGTTGCTCTCCTCCGTAGGGTCTCCCTGGCAAGGACGGCGAGACGGGAGCTGCCGGCCCCCCGGGACCTGCCGTGAGTGTCGCAGCCTCGCTCACCCGGGGCCAAAACCTGCTGGAAACGGGGGGGGTGGGGGGTTGGAGCCCCCCTGGATTATGGCAAAGACCAGCCCGGGTCTGCTGGGGACGGAGCCTCTGCGCTCGCCTGCCCTCAGGGTGTTGGGGCTTGGGGATTTCGGGGTCCCCCCACGATTCCGGCTCAAGTCCTGGGGCGGGGGAAGCCTGAACCCCGAGAGGTTTCGGGGTCCTTCACCTCCGTCCTTCCGGCAGGGTCCTGTGGGCGAGAGGGGAGAGCAAGGAGCCCCCGGTCCCTCCGGCTTCCAGGTGAGCACAGGGGAGGGGGGTTTGGGGTGCCGGGGTCGGGGTGATGCTCGTGGGTGACCCCAAGCCCCCGTCCCTGGGGGTCTCGCTGCCGCTGCGCTAACGCTGCTGCTTTCCCCTCCCAGGGGCTGCCCGGGCCACCAGGTCCCCCCGGAGAGGGCGGCAAACCCGGAGATCAGGTGAGGCCCCGATTTTCCCTCCTCTCGGGCATCGCCCGGCTGCAAAGGGGGGGTCAGGACCCCCGGCAAGCCCTGGGGCTGACCCCCGACTCTTTTTTCCCCCGCCACAGGGTGTTCCCGGAGAAGCCGGTGCCCCCGGTCTCGTCGGTCCCAGAGTGAGTATCACCCATCCTCCTGGCTGGGGGGACAGGACGCCTCTCCCTGTCCCATGGCGGGTTTTGGGGGGCTCGAGGGGGTTGGCAGAGCCCGGCCACCCCCATCCAAGGCCATCGGCTTCCCCAGTCCTGGTGGCTCAGCCTCCGCTGCAGCCCGTCCCCTCTCCTCCCAGTACATCCCAGTCCCTTCGGGGCAGTGCGGGATGGATGCTCTGCCCACTGTCCCCGGGGACATCCATGCGAGGGACACTGTGACCCCCACCGTGGCCTCTTCCTAACGCTGTCCCCCCCCACCCCAGGGTGAACGCGGCTTCCCCGGCGAACGTGGCTCTCCCGGCGCTCAAGGGCTGCAAGGTCCCCGCGGGCTCCCCGGCACGCCGGGCACCGACGGACCCAAGGTGGGTGACAGCGGGGGCCAGGGCTCGGTGTCACCGGTGGAGCTGTGAGGCTGGGGGTCTGCACGTGGGGGGGTTGGCACCCCAATGACTGCACCTTCGCTCTGCTTTAGGGTGCGACTGGACCGGCCGGCCCCAACGGCGCCCAGGGACCCCCGGGGCTGCAGGGAATGCCCGGCGAGAGAGGAGCAGCCGGCATCGCCGGTCCCAAGGGAGACCGGGTAAGTGACGGGTCCCGGAGGTGTCCCGAGCGGCGTCAGGTCTCAGCTCGGCTCACACTGCCTCCGTCCCCCCCCCCCCAGGGAGACATCGGAGAGAAGGGTCCCGAGGGAGCCCCCGGAAAGGACGGCGCACGTGTAAGTGGGACGGGGACACGGCGGGAGCGGGGCGGCTGGCCGGGGGTGCTCGTGGTGGCCTGGTCCTCATCTGTGTCTCCTCCGTAGGGTCTGACGGGTCCCATCGGTCCCCCCGGCCCCGCTGGCCCCAACGGCGAGAAGGTGAGAGCCCGGGCAGCCCCTCGGCTGCCCCCACCCGAGGGAGATGCCGTCCCCTCCTTCCCAACTCGCCATCCTTTCTTTTCCAGGGTGAATCCGGCCCTCCTGGTCCATCCGGCGCTGCCGGTGCCCGCGGTGCCCCCGTAAGCGCCATCGCCCCACAGCCCCCCGGGTGCTGGCGGTGCCGCCCATGGCCCCGCTCCCCCCGTTCCCCCCAATTTAACCCCCATCTCTCCCCCGCAGGGCGAGCGCGGCGAGCCCGGTGCCCCCGGTCCCGCCGGATTTGCCGGCCCCCCGGTGAGTATTTGGCCCCGTTCCCCCCGGCGTGGGCTCAGCATCGGCTCAACCCGCTCACGGCGCCCGCTTCCCCACAGGGTGCCGACGGGCAACCTGGTGCCAAAGGCGAACAAGGAGAGCCCGGGCAGAAGGGTGACGCCGGCGCTCCCGGTCCCCAAGGTCCCTCCGGTGCACCTGGCCCGCAGGTGGGTGCACCCGGGGCACCCCGAAAGAGGGGGTGATCCCTGCGGGGGTCCCCATCCCTGGGAAATCTGGGGCATCGCCTGGCAGGCGTGTGGCAGCACCGCCGGCGTGTTTCCAACCCGTCTTCCTCCTCTTCCCAGGGTCCAACTGGTGTAACTGGTCCTAAAGGCGCCCGAGGTGCTCAGGGCCCCCCTGTGAGTATGGGGGGGGTGGGCTGCGGGAGGGGGTGCCTGCGGGGAGCGCGGTGCAGCACCCGAGCCGCCTTTCTCCTCTCCTTCCCCAGGGAGCCACCGGATTCCCCGGCGCTGCCGGGCGTGTGGGACCACCCGGCCCTAACGTGAGTTGGGGGGCAGCTGGGATGGCTCGGGGGCAGCCGGGATCTCTTGGGGGCTGCCGGGATCTCTTGGGGGCTGCCGGGATGGCTCAGGAGCAGCCGGGATCTCTCGGGGGCAGCCGGGATCTCTTGGGGGCTGCCGGGATGGCTCGGGGGCAGCCGGGATCTCTCGGGGGCTGCCGGGATCGCTCGGGGGCTGCCGGGATGGCTCGGGGGCTGCCGGGATGGCTCGGGGGCTGCCAGGATCGCTCGGGGGCTGTCGGGATCGCTCACCCCCAGGGCTGGGGGCTCAGGAGACGCTGCTTGCTCTGTGTTGGGGGCCAGGCAGTGGAGGGTCTCCAAGCTAAGGAGCCCCCGGGCGGTGCCGGGCAGCTCCTCACCCCATAAAAAGGGGCTTTTCTGAGGGTCTTCAAGCACAGGAGCCGAGCCGGAGCGCTGACGGCGCTCGGATGTGGGTGATGGAGGCGGAAAAGCCGTCGCCGTTTGCTCTAACCCTGTCTTCTCCCCCCTCAGGGTAACCCAGGCCCCGCCGGTCCCCCCGGCTCTGCTGGCAAAGATGGTCCCAAGGGCGCTCGTGGTGATGCCGGTCCCCCGGGCCGTGCCGGTGACCCCGGTCTCCAAGGCCCTGCCGGCCCCCCCGGCGAGAAAGGCGAACCGGGCGAGGATGGCCCTGCGGTAGGTCTTTTGGGGGGCACCTCCCTCCGTGTGCTCACTCGGTGCTGTGCCACCCCCCCCCACGGGGTCTGATCCCCCCGCTCTGCCTCCCCGTAGGGTCCCGACGGTCCCCCCCGGTCCCCAAGGTTTGGCAGGACAGCGTGGCATCGTCGGCCTTCCCGGACAGCGTGGCGAGAGAGGCTTCCCCGGGCTGCCGGGGCCGTCGGTGAGTCGTCACCCCCCGCGCTCAGCCCCTTCCACCCACCCCGTACCCCAAACCGCTCCCGGCAGCGGCATCACCCCTGCTGGGAGCTGTCGGAGCGGCCGAGCTTGGCTTTCCTCACCTCAGCACCGTGAATTTGGGTGCTCGGAAGCCTGCGCAGCAGCTCGGAGGCTGCTGGAGCCCCGGGGGGGGCTGCATCGAGCTCATCACGGGGCCACCAGCCCCCTCGGGTGCAGCTCGAGCACCCCAGGGACCCCAATCCTGGGTGCGGTTTGGGGTTTTGCAAAGCTACCAGGAGCCACCGAGGCCGGCGGCATCGGGGCAGGGCAGTGACCGGTGTGGGGGGCTCTGGCAGCCTTAAGATGAGGCGACGGTGACGGGCTGCGCCGGGATCTCCCCTGCTCACGGCTTTTGTTTTTCTCCCCTTCATTAGGGCGAACCTGGGAAACAAGGAGCACCCGGCTCTGCGGGCGACCGAGGCCCCCCCGGCCCCGTGGGTCCCCCCGGTCTGACGGGTCCCGCCGGCGAACCTGGGCGCGAGGTGGGCAGCACCCCGGCCAAGCGGGACGGTGCCTGTGTCGGTGCTGGGCTCAGGACCATCGCGGTGTGACCCCCCCACCGGTGTCCCTGGACACTGCTGGTCCCGCAGCCGGAGAGCCCCGCGCCGTAACTCGGCTCGCGGAAATCACCGGCACCTTTTTGCCGGCGGTTTTTGCTTCGAAAGGATTCTGGCACGCGTTCTGCTCCATCCCACAGTCAAGACTTAATTTCTCTCCTTCTCCCAGGGTAACCCCGGCGCTGACGGACCCCCCGGCAGAGACGGCGCAGCCGGCGTGAAGGTGAGCTTGCCCACGTGCTTCCCTCGGCGCTCGCTAGCCGCGTGCCCTCTCATCCCAGCCGAAAATCTGGCGGGTCTGACCACCCCCTTCTCTCGGCGCAGGGCGATCGCGGCGAGACCGGTCCCGTGGGTGCCCCCGGCGCTCCCGGTGCCCCCGGCGCTCCCGGCCCCGTCGGTCCCACCGGCAAACAAGGAGACAGAGGCGAGACGGTGAGTGCCGGCACGTTGGTGAGGGAAACGGCTCGTTGGGTTTGAGGTCAAAGAATCACAGAATCCCAGCATGGTCGGGGTTGGCAGGGACCTCTGTGGGTCACCCAGCCCAGCCCCCTGCCCAAGCAGGGTCACCCAGAGCAGGTGGCACAGCACCGCGGCCAGGCGGGGCTGGAATATCTCCAGAGAAGGAGACTCCACAGCCTCCCTGGGCAGCCTGGGCCAGGGCTCCGTCACCCTCAGAGGGAAGAAGTTCTTCCTCGGGTTCAGCTGGAGCTTCCTCTGCTCCAGTTTGTGCCCGTTGCCCCTTGTCCTGTCGCTGGACACCACTGGGAAGAGTCTGGCCCCGTCCTCCTGACCCCCACCCTGCAGATATTTAGAGGCATTTCGAAGGTCCCCTCGCAGCCTTCTCTTCTCCAGGCTGAACAAGCCCAGCTCCCTCAGCCTCTCCTCATAGGAGAGATGCTCCAGTCCCCTCCTCATCCTCGTAGCCCTTGTCAGGGGAGACGGCAACCACCCCGCGCGCAGATAAGTGAAGAAATAGCAGCGGCCGCTGGGGAGCAATTAGCTACTCGGAGTAATTGGGAGAGCCCGGCGAGTGCCGTTAGTGGCTGTCGCTAATTCAGCCGTGCCCCGAGTGCCGATAGCGGCTCCGAGCATCTTCCCGAGGCTTCCTGAGCACCGAGAGCCCAGTTTGGGCTCTGCCGACGCACAAGCACGGCCCGGGGAGCTGCAAGCACCGGGACCTCACCCGGGGAAAATCCGCCGGGGCGTTGATTTGCGAGGATCGTTACTCGGCGCCGGTGCTCCGGCGGAGTGAAGATGCCGTGCGGCTCCGGCAGCTGCCGATTCCCGGTGCTGCGAGGCGGGCGGCTCACACAGCCCCGAAGGCACAGGAGACCCCCCCGGACACCCCGAGCTCCTGGCCCCTTCGGACTCCCTGCTTTTCTCTCCGCAGGGTGCACAAGGTCCCATGGGTCCCGCGGGTCCCGCTGGTGCTCGCGGCATGCCGGTGAGTGATGCCGGGCTCACCGGGGCGTCCCGTGTGCCATGCACGGGGTCCTGGGGCGCGTTGGGCGGGGGTCTGTCACCCTGAGCCTGACTCGTCCCCTTCTCCCCTTCCAGGGTCCCCAAGGGCCTCGCGGTGACAAGGGTGAGACGGGAGAGGCTGGAGAGAGAGGGCTGAAGGGCCACCGCGGCTTCACTGGGCTGCAGGGTCTTCCCGGACCACCCGTAAGTGCTGTTTTTGGGAGCCCAGCTCTCAGCCCCCCCGTTTCTCGCCAGGGAGCTGGCACCCTTCGGCGTGCCCGCGGCCGCGGAGGAAGCCCTGAGCCCGTGCAAAGGCTTTGCTAAGGGCTGAGCACCCCTCGGTGCTGGGCGTGCAGCCGTAACCACCCACCCCCGCTTCCTCCTCAGGGTCCTTCTGGAGACCAAGGTGCTGCTGGTCCCGCGGGTCCCTCCGGTCCCAGGGTAAGTCCTGCCCGTGGCGTTTGGGGAGGGGAGAGGAAGAGGAGGCACCTCCGTCCTTGAACCCGCCCTGGGTCTCCTGCCTCGCTCGCTGACAGCTCCCCAGCGCCTTCCCTGCCCTGGGGTCTTGCAACGACCTGACCCCTGCTTCGGGGCTCTCTTCTAGGGTCCCCCCGGCCCCGTCGGCCCCTCTGGCAAAGACGGCTCCAACGGCATGCCCGGCCCCATCGGTCCCCCTGGCCCCCGCGGACGAAGCGGCGAACCAGGTCCTGCGGTGAGTAAAAATGCCAGCGGTGGCAGGGAAGGGGGGGGTCCGGCTCGTAGAGCAGCCCACCAGAATTGCATCTTCTTCCTCCCATAGGGTCCTCCCGGAAACCCAGGTCCCCCCGGTCCTCCCGGCCCCCCCGGCACCGGCATCGACATGTCAGCTTTCGCTGGCCTGGGTCAGACAGAGAAGGGTCCCGACCCCATCCGCTACATGCGGGCGGACGAGGCGGCCGGCAGCCTGCGGCAGCACGACGTCGAGGTGGACGCCACGCTCAAGTCTCTCAACAACCAGATCGAGAGCATCCGCAGCCCGGAGGGCTCCAGGAAGAACCCAGCCAGGACCTGCCGCGACATCAAGCTTTGCCATCCCGAGTGGAAGAGCGGTAAGAGCCTCCATCCCTGCCTCCTCCCCTTGTATCCCTCTCCCCCAGCCCCAAGAAAACAGCGAGGTCCACCATGCTCTTTGCTCTGACCTCCAAAACCTCACGTTCACACACACCGCTTGTCCCCCCTGCTGCAGGAGACTACTGGATCGATCCGAACCAGGGCTGCACCCTGGATGCCATCAAAGTTTTCTGCAACATGGAGACAGGCCAGACCTGCGTCTACCCCAACCCCAGCAGCATCCCCAAGAAGAACTGGTGGACCAGCAAGACCAAAGACAAGAAGCACGTGTGGTTTGCAGAGACCATTAACGGCGGCTTCCACGTAAGTGTCCCCCCCCGGCTGGCGCTGCGCAGCGGGAGCGGGAAGGGAGGTTGAGCAGGGGAAGGCGTTGGTTGGAAGGTTGGGACGTCCTTCCTTGGAGTTATGTTGATGGATGTTATGCGAGGGACTGGCTGTTCTAGAGGACTACACTGAAAGCTTGGAGATGGGTCAGTTGGGCTTTGATTTTTGCAGCCATCTAGGAACGTAAAGTATGGAAGTCCTCTCAAAGGGTGGCTGGAAATAGGGTTGTTATGACACCCCCAGGCTTTAATGTCTCGCCTCTTCCCTCCAGTTTAGCTACGGCGGTGAAGACCTGTCTCCCAACACTGCCAACATCCAGATGACCTTCCTCCGCCTCCTGTCCACCGAAGGCTCCCAGAACATCACTTACCACTGCAAGAACAGCATCGCCTACATGGACGAGGAGACAGGCAACCTGAAGAAAGCCATCCTCATCCAGGGCTCCAACGACGTGGAGATCAGAGCCGAGGGCAACAGCAGGTTCACGTACAGCGTCTTGGAGGACGGTTGCACGGTAAGTCCACAGGCGCCTGCGAGAGAAAGACGTAGACTATGAGTTGGGGTTCAACCCACGAGGTTGCTGTTGCCTTGGAGGGCTCCAGAGCATCTCATAACATCCTTCCTCCTTGGTTTCTCCCCAGAAACACACTGGCAAATGGGGCAAGACAGTCATTGAGTACCGATCGCAGAAGACCTCGCGCCTGCCCATTGTAGATATTGCACCTATGGACATTGGTGGAGCCGATCAGGAGTTTGGCGTGGATGTTGGCCCAGCGTGCTTCTTGTAAAAAGAGTTGTTTTATTTGTGTTTGTTCGTCGTTGTTGTTTGTTGTTTTTTTTAAAAATCCAGCCCAATACCATAAAAGAAAACTTTCAAAAGCCCAAAACCCACCCCAAGGACCTGAGTACTTTCCAATCGCTCGTCCGACTTCTGCACTGAATGGCTGCAATGACCCCTCGATTCACGCCCTTCCGTCGGGGACCACCGCCTCTTTCCAACGCCGGCCGGGCAGGCTGCGAAATCAGAAAACCCACGGTCTTATTTATTTATTCTCTTCCTGTAAGACCTATTTTTTAGGTCAGGTGGAGGTGGGAATCTAAGTGGCAGGTACGATGGCCCTGCCCTGGCAAAGGGATCTCGCCAATCCAGGTATCATGAATCCCCTCCCGCCCCCTTCCCTCCCCCGGTGTATCACCAGCAGGAGTGCTAATGTATAATACGATAAAAAAAAAAAAATGGTGCTATTCTTGTAAAACAAGTCTGTATTTTTTAACATCAGTTGATATAAAAAGAAAAAAAAACTTTTGGTGGAGAGTACATGTTGGTCTGGGCTTTGTTTGTCGGCGGGTGCTGCGGTCTGACTCCTTTCTCCCCGTTGTTCGGCCATGATAAGGGAAGGTTTTGGGTCAATCTCAAACTTTTCTGGGTTGAAGCTGCCTCGCACTAAGGAAAAAAATCAAAACAAAGCAAATAAATCCCCCAAAAAGCCAAAAAAAGGGAAGGGAGAACCATTTTAAGTGAAAAATCTTGAAGCACCAGGAGCCGACGCAACAGCCACGAGGTTCTGTTACGGGATCTCCTGTCCCATCGCCCCCTGAACAGAGCGGGGGTGAGTCGAAGGAAACCAGTAAAACCAGTGAGGAGAGGCACGCTGAGACCAGTCCTCACACAAATCAGTACGGCCACAGCCAGGCGGTGCCCCCTAAGCCTCCTCCCATCGGCGCCACGGAATTGGTCCCATTTTGTGGTGTGAGATGTGGCTCCAGGGGACATCTCGCGGTACCACGGGCGGTGGAGTTCGCAGCCACGGCGTGCGCGCTGCTGGTGCGTCAAGCAGCTGCGCCTTCACGGGGTCAGGGAAAGTTATGTACGTGAACTCTCTTCATGGGGCTTGCAAATTAGAGGAAAAGCCTCAGTAGTTTAATTATTCTTTTTTATTTTTTTACTATCTGAAGGAAAATTACCCCACAAGAGCTGGAAACACGCTCGAGCTTTAGGCGCAGGGCGTAGCGGGCAGCTGTTGACTGGGGGTTTTAGGAGTTTCAGACTGCTTTTATGAAAACCTCAGCTCTGCGCATCTGTCAATAGCATGGGCACCACAGTTTTTCATTAAGAGAAATTATAACTTGAAAGGATTAAAAAAAAAAACAAAACCCTTTTAAAAGTGCTGCTTTGGGGCCCTCGTCTCACAGCTAAACACTCACAGCTGGCAGCATGGGCTCCTGCTGAAGCACCTGAGGCAGCCTCTGGGCTGGGACCTCTGGAAAACACTGGCAGAAGAAATTCATTACAGAGGATTGGAGGATTAGGCAGGATTTTCAAAATAAAACACCCTTTAAAAGGCCAAATACTTTGCCACATGACCCGGAGGGCACAGCTGATTATTAGTGCTCTGGCACAAGTAACTCAGGGCAAAGCCCCTCTCCTGCTCAACCATGCAGTGGGTTCCTGCTGCCCAGCGAGCCCCCCCCCAGAATCACCCAGCAAAAAGCAACCCCCCCCCACAGCAGGCTGCTTGTAAGACCTGGCCCTGAGGAGCAGGAGGGCAGGGGTTATCCCAGGGCTGCAGCTGAGACAGCAGCACGGGTGGGAACAGCAATGTTGGGGAGCAGGAGGCTGGGTCACCCCCCAAGGAGGAACCAAAGCAGCCAGGACTGAGGTCCAGCGGCCTGCCAAGAGGGAGGAAGCTCGGGAAACAAGCAAAGCTCACCATTTCCTCATCTTCCTTAAAAAAGAAAGTTCAACTCATCATAAATTGATGGGGTTACGAGAGTCACATGAGCAGCTCGTGAGCGAGGTCACCAGGGACGGTGCAGCATGACAGACCCCGAAGCTGGGTCGGTGACACCAGTCCCAGCCGCCCCGGGTGGGAAGGGAGCTGCTTCACTGCTCCAGCTCCTCAGCCCCCATTCCCCAAAAATCCTCAGCAGGAGAACAGCTACTCCTGGGCAAAAGAGGACACGACACCAGACCCAAGGCAGAGCACCGACTCCAGCATCAGCCTGGTCTCCACAGGAGAGAGACAGAGCTTTTCCTCAAACAAAGGATGCTGCGCAGTAGCACACAACGCGGCTTTAATCAGGAGAATTCAGCTCTAGAAACCCCACTAGGCAGAAATTCTTAAAAAATAAGAAAGCAAGGTGTGGTTTTATTTCACATTCGCACAAAATCAAGCATCCCTCACTGACAAGCGCCACGCTCCATTTCCTCGCGGCCTTCACCTCTGCTTTGTTTCCGCACTCGCGGCCTCGCACCCAGCGGGCGGCCGGAGCACGGCGTAGGCAGAGAGGAAACCAGGGCAGCGCAGCGACCAGGTTCCAGAAAAACTACAAAAAGGGCAGCAGCAGGATGAATCCTCCAAGGTGCAAGCCCACAGCGAGGACTGCGGCGGGCTGAGCTTTCGCATTTATTTGCTTTCGATGCCATCCGTCGGGAGCAGGCTCCGGGGAGAGGAGCCTCTGAAACACCCAGCTCCCGCAAAACCACTTTGAATCCACGCTCATTCGCAGCGGGCACAAGCACGAAGCTACAAGTTCCCCGGCTTCAAACCCCAGAGACCCTGCAGCTGCCAAACGTGGAGAGAGGAAGGGTCAGAGCCACGTGCGGAGGAGGAGGAGGAAGGTCTAACTCACACGGACCCTTCGTGTGTCCCCAACGCCACTGCGCTTACTGAGGCCGTTCTCGTTACGCCTGCGGTGTTCTGGTCTCAGTTTGCTGTAGGTGGCCTCAGCTGCCAGCAAACAAAATCCGCAGAGGGAGCGCGTTTCCAAGGTTTCCATTCCTTTGCCTCCAAGTTGCAGAGGTGGAAGCCTTATCTGTGCGCTCTTTACAAGAACCATCCCTTTTTATCAAGCCCTGCTTTGAAACAAGCCAGTGACACACTGCCACTGAACAAGAGTGGAGTAAGTTAATTGCACAGAACTAATCAGTTTACCCTGAAAGGACCCCACACAGTGCTAAGCTTCAAAACAGCTGCGAAAGTCAACTCTAAAGCTTTGGGATCTTCAGACCCCGTTGCAGGAAGCTTGCGAGTCCGGTTTCCCTACCGAAAGCGAGTCCTTCGGAAGCGAAGAGGAAGGCAGGCCCAGCAGGACCCTGCCTCTGGGCAGGGGCCCGTGTGCTTGCACACAAACAACACCCCAAGCAGGTTTCGTGGACAGGCCAGCAACGCAGCCCAGCTGCACGTGGAAGAGCGCGGAAGACCCCCAGAGTTTTCAAATATCTCCCAACAAAGTCACTCGCGATCCCTCTGCTTCCCTTCGAAAGCTCCTGGTCCCTTCTAGAAATCCATCTGCACAACCATCCACCCACGGAAAGCATCGGCTGCGTCCTCAGGACTTGCTCTGGGCTTCGGCCGTGCCTCGCATCGAGTGGGACGGCAGCGGGTCCCAGGCAGCCGTGGAGTTGGTACTGCAGTCCACGTAGTGGTACGTCTCCAACGCGCTCTGCGTCACGTGGCCGATGTACGAGAGCTTCACCGACGTCCTGGGAGGGGAGGGAGAGCAGTTTGGTGGGGACGGGACCCGTGACAGAAATCCCTCTATCAAAATAAGAAACCCCAGCAGGTTTGCACTCGTCGCAGAACCCCTCCTCCCCCTCGAAAGCTGCAGATCCTCTCAGATTTTTGCTGAGGACCGCTCACTGCAGCGGGCAGGGATCTGCAGAGCTGGTGAGTGCAGCCCTGGAGCACACCACCCCTCACGTGCGAGCTCAGCGTGCAGCAATCTGGTGTCTTCCCCTCTCTATCTTACATTTCACCCAACGGTGTCAGCTGGCCCGGGCTAAAAGCTGACGCAGTGAGCCAGGCTGGGGTGCTCGCCAAGAGGGATTTTCTTCCTGTACCCTACAGCTGCTGTGGCAGCAGCTCCCTTCCAAGTCAGGAGCCGAGCAGAGAACCACCCACCTCATGAAGATCACAATGTTATGGACCTTCACCTTGGGAAACGTGCAGAAGAAACTGGAAGAGACCAAGACAGAGAAGTAGGTCAGCACGGGCCAAGCAGGGCTGCAGAGACACTTGCGTTTCTCGGTATCTCCTGACGATGTTTTCCCTTCAGTGCTAACTCAACTCGAGACGTGGTCCAAAAACCACGTCGCAACAGCCCGACAAAGCGGCCTTTCAAGTCGTTTCTAGCAAACGGTTACTTTCCAGGAAGTTACCAGAAAACAAGTCATTACCAGAGCAAGTTCTAGCTAAAGGAGCTCAAACCTGCCCTCTCCCCAGCTACATACAGAGAGTAGTAAATCCTTACTACACATAGGAGAAAGATCCACCCAGCTCCGCCTTCACGGTGAAATTCACCTGTAGAAGTAAGAGGAAAACACCTTCACATGGAGCCTGAGTACTCACCTAAATCCATCCCTTCCATTTCCTTCCAGCCGCTGCGCATAAAGCACAGGCTACTCCAGCATTAGACTATTTTGCCAAGCAAAGCTTTAAGGTATAGCTAGGCTACCATCAAGTTAACTCGCAGTAGCACACAGGCTTTCTACTCCATTTGGTGACGCTTATACCGCAAGCGCAATGGAAGACAAATACCAGTTTGTCACTCAGCGGCTGGATGCTGGAGACGTTGGTGATCTGCTGGGTTCCCACCACGGTGTTCATGTACTGCACCTGGCTGGTCAGGCTGGTCACCGTCACTGAGTAGAAGTTGGAGTTCCTGATCCGTAAGGTGGCCTGGGCGGAGAGAGGGGAGAGACGTGAGTAGCAGTGGCCTTCCCGGCAGCTCAGCACGGATTTTATTCCCATCAGGAACACGGATGCACAAAAACCTTACCGTGATGGCAAGAACGACCACGGAGTTCTTCTTGTCGAACCAAACCTGGACCACTTTAATACCATCGTCGTCCACCAGCACCGAGTGGGGGAACAGGAAGAAAATCACCAGCCCCGACACCAGCAGGCAGAGCAGCACGGAGAGCAGGACGTACAGCTTCCTGGGAGAGGCAGGGAAGGGGTCACCACCTTCGCCCTAATGGACCTCACATCCGAAACCCAACCCAGCCAGCAAACGCCACGTATTTGTTCTTCCCTGGAAGAGACACCGAAGCGCTGCTCTCACATTTTCAATATCTGAAGTTGCTCAAAACCATCACTCTCTAGAGAGTTTATTTTTCAGTAATGAGTAACCACAGAATCATTTTCGCCACCATAGAGTTTTCCCAGTCCAGTACTTTTACCGTTGGCAGTTTCTTTCTAAAAGCTTCAGGAAAGGGCGCGGGGATGAAGCGTGTGAGTAGGATCATTGTTTCCACGTTCACCCCACAGGGGGATTTCACAGGAAGTGTTTAAAGTTACACTTCAAATTGTATTTGTTGGCACGCATGGATGAAAACAAACCACTAGATGAAGGAGAGGCTGCAGACAGAGTGAAGTGCTTCGTTGTGGCAGTAAACGACAAAAGAGCCCTGTTTGCTCTTTGCAGAGACCCAATTACTCTCTCACTACACACTTACGTTCTCTGTGGGCGAAGCCGTTGGTCACTGTAGGGTATCAGAGCCACCAGCTCATTTACCTGCTCTGGAAAGCAAAAGAACACGTTAACCGATTCTATACACCTGCAAGGTCACTCCTGCAAATAAGGAACATTTTCTTTTAGTATTTAAGCCCAAAAGGAGCAGTCACCTGTGGGAATGCAGCCAGTGCCTTGGCAAGTGGGACAGGTGATGCTGTCCTGACCTGTGAACTCAACATATGGGAACTTGGCAATGTCTTCCACGCGGTCTCGGCTGTCGAGTAAGTCATCATCGCCGTCGTCAGGCTTCTTCGTCTGCCTGGAGGCGGCATTATTAACAGAGAGGGAAAGCACAGAACCCATCGCAGCTGCTGCAGGAAAGCCGCATAACCTACGCGAGAGGCAGCAAGAGCAGTCCTGGTCAGCAAAGGGGAGTTCAGCCCGCCTCCGGCTGATGAGGAAACCCTGCCCCGAACTACAGGCATGAAGGGAACAACCGGCCCCCTCAGAGACCCAAGCCCACCCCCCCCCCACAGAGACACACTCCCAAGGGTCCAGGTTCCCCCCCAGAGAACCTCCCCCCCAGCACCCTACAAAAAGTGACACCCAACTTGGGGACACCTCTATGGAGGCTCATTTCCACCCCCTCCCCCCAAAAAAAACTCCACAGAGCCAGGCCTGCACCCCCCCAGGACCCCCTGAAAGAGGGACATATCCTTCCTCCACCAAGGACCATGCCTCCTCAGCTACCCACCCCCCCAAAAAGAGAGACACACCGCCCCCCAACACCCCCCACCCGGAGACCCACGGCCCCTCAGACCCCGCCAAAAAGGAAAGGCCCCCTCAGAACGACACACACACCACCCCCCCCCCCAAGGAATAGCGACCTCGAACGACCCCACAGGGACTTGTCCCCCAGCACCCCCGTAACGAACAACCCTAACACCCCCTCAGGCACACCCCCCCCAGACAAAGGGGACCCCCAAAAGCCCCCCCCCAACACCAACGAGGCCCCCCCCCAGCCCCGCGCAGCCCCTCAGACCCGCTGCCGCCGCTGCAGCCTCTTCCCGCGCAGCCGCCGTCTCTATGACAACGCCGCGAGGCGGCGGGGGGCGGAGCCCAGCCCTCGCCCCACCCCTCTGGCGCAGGCGCGCAAGGCGCCGGGCGGGATGGGGAGGGCGGGTTTCCGCAGAGCCCGCCCCCTCGCGAACGCCCCGCCCCGTACGCACCCACCTGGGAAAATGGGCGGGGCTTTGGGGGGCAACGCCTAGCTGTGACGAGCGGCCCCGCCCGGGCGTGCCTCTCCCTCAGTGCGCATGCGCCGAAGCGCAGCGGGGCGGTGCCCACGACCCCACCCCTTTGGCGTGGCTGAGGGGGCGTGTCCGGAGGTGCGCATGCGCCGGATCCATGCGGGGGGTCCCCGGG
This sequence comes from Opisthocomus hoazin, assembly GCF_030867145.1. Classification (NCBI taxonomy): domain Eukaryota; kingdom Metazoa; phylum Chordata; class Aves; order Opisthocomiformes; family Opisthocomidae; genus Opisthocomus; species Opisthocomus hoazin. The sequence goes on from NC_134445.1 coordinate 2,420,742, forward strand.
GGCGGGGCGGGGGGGGCTGGGTAAACTGAGGTGGGCGGGTCTCCGTGCGCATGCGCACTGCGGGGCGCGCCGCTCCCTGCCCACGCATGCGCACGCGTGGGGCGTGGCGCCGGGGCAGAGCGCGCATGCGCGGGGAGCAGGCAGGGGTCGGTCACCAGTATGGGGGTATCTGACCCAGTATGGAGCCTTCTCACACCAGTATGAGGGCTCCCATCCCAGTACGGAGCCTTCTCACACCAGTATGAGGGTGCCCATCCCAGTACAGAACCTTTACACACCAATATGAGGGTAGCCATCCCAGTACAGAGCCTTCTCACACCAGTATGAGGGCTCCCGTCCCAGTACGGAGCCTTCTCACACCAGTATGAGGGTAGCCATCCCAGTACAGAGCCTTCTCACACCAGTATGAGGGCGCCTGTGCCAGTACAGAGCCTTCTCACACCAGTATGAGAGTACCCATCCCAGTACAGAACTTTTACACACCAGTATGAGGGTACCCATCCCAGTACAGAACTTTTACACACCAGTATGAGAGTACCTATCGCAGTACAGAACCTTTACATACCAGTATGAGGGTACCCATCCCAGTAAGGAATTGTCATACACCAGTATGAGGGTAGCCATCCCAGTACAGAGCCTTTTCACACCAGTACAAGAGCACCTGTCCCACCATGAAACCAGTATGAAGATACCTGACCCAGTACAGAACCTTCTCACACCAGTATGAGGGCATCCAACCCCGTACGGGCCACTCTGCCCCGGCGCTGCCCGGGGGTGTCACTCCGGGGGTCTCAGCACCCCGACCCCGGGCTCTGCACCCCGGGGACGCCCCACCGCCGGGCAAACACTACGGAAAAAGCCCAATTCTGCCCCAAAACAGCCCCGCGGGATCTCAGCCCCTGTGAGAGCCGCGCCGGGCGCTTCGGCCTCGCTCCATCTCCTTCCTCAGCCCCTCCCCGGCTCTTCTGACGTTTCGATTTCGTATTTTTTTCCACTTTCACGGCTCGCAGGCCCCGGTGCGGCGGCCGGTTCAGCCCAGCATCGCCCCCGGCGCCCTGCGACCTGGCCGTGAGGCGATGCGCCGTCGCCGGTGTTCCTAAACCCCGAAATTTTGGGGGGAAAAAAAATCCAAGCAGCCCTTTCCTCCCAGCACCCCCAGCCCCGACGGCTCCGGGACAGGAGCGAGCGAAAACGCCCCGTTGGGGTCAACATTTATTTAATCAACTCTCTGCCCTGCGGACACCGGTGGGGTTTTTTCCCTGCCGCAATTAACGCGAGAGCTTAGTGGAAAACCGAATTCCTTCCCCTCGCAATCGCCCAAACCATCAAAATAAAATTTATGGCAAAATTAAATCTTTCCCCCGGCCCCGTGCGCTCCGGAGGCAGACGGCTCCCGCGCTCCGCAGCCGTCGGGGCTGCCCTGCCCTGCGTCGCCGATGGAAACTTTATGGATCATTTATTCTCTCCTTCCCAGGAGCAAAATGCCAGGGAGAGGGAGGCATCCCGGCTCGCCTTCCACCACCCCCCCCGCTAATTGCTACCTTCTAATTGCCTAATCGCGGGCAGTGCATCTCCCGTCGCGCCCGAGATGGCTGCTGCACGCCCAAGGAAGGTGCTGGGTGCAGGACTGACCTGTGTCGACGGACGTCTTCAGGGACAGACAGACAGCGCGTTGAGAAGGGATGGGGAGGGGGAAACCCCCACCGACCCCCCTGGGGCCGGGCTGTGGGGTGAGCTCAACCCTATATTAGACAACAGAGAATCTCCGGGGGGGGGGGGGAAAGAAGCTGCCCGCAAAGTAAACAGCGCGAAACCCCACCGCAGCCTCCCCTCAGCCCCTCTTGCCCTGTTGTGTCCCAGGTTTGATCCCGTTTCTTCCCATTTTAAGCCCGTTCTCCCCACAAAGCCGGGGGGGAGGGGCGGGAAGGGGGTGTCGAGCCGCACCCCGCGGGGCGCATGGCGGGATTTTGCAACCGCTTCCCGAGAAACCTTGGCTCTCCGGGGGCTGGAGCAAGCGCGTGAGTCACCCCCGGGACGGGGTATCGCCGCTGCCGGCGGTGCCGCCGGCTGCCGGACCATCATCATCCTCCCCCAGCCCCACTGATCCCCAGCCGAGCCCGGGGACCCCTGTCCCCAGGCTGAGGGAGCACGAAGGCTCCGGCTCATGGCCGCAGCGCGGTGAATCCGCATCTCTCGTGGGAGAATTAAATCCTCCCGCAGCCCCGCGCGTCACCAGGCCCCCGCGCGGGAGCGATTCCGCAGCTTCGCGCCGGCACCGCGCGGGTCGGCAATGAGGAGCGGAGCGGGAACGCGAGGGCTGTGCCGGGGTCCGGCCCCGGATTCCCTCGCGGGGGAAAAGCAGCAGGAGAGCGGCTGGAAATCAGCTGCGACCGCCCCGGCTCGCGACAGAGCGCGCGAATCAACCGTCCTGCCAGCCGCCAGCCTTCCTCGCAGCGCGGGGCGCGGGGGGAAGGAGGGTTTGGCAGCAGCGCCGCGTTTCAGGGGGTCGAGGAGCACGTGGCAGCGGCGCGGGCAAGGCGAGGTCCGCGGGGCACCCGCTGCGCCGCGGCTCGGGACGTATCTGAACATTTAGAACGGCTGCGCCGGTGGCGATGGGCAGCGGTGGGACGGGGACGCGCAGCCTTGCCCGTGCCAAATCCCCCCCCACCCCGGCTCCACGCGCAGCCCGCGCCCCGGCCTCCCGAAAAAGTTCAGCGCCGCTAAATTGTCTCTAATGAACTCCCGTTTCTTCCCAGACGTTGTTTGCTCTCCTTGGCCTCGTTAAAGCAATTTGAAAACAGTTAGCGAAGCGCGTTGCCCACGCAGATGGCAGCCGGTGAACTCGGCGGTGGCGGCTGCGGGGCGGCTGCCGCGCTCGTGTGCGTCGCGGGCGCGTTTCCTCTGGGGGTTTCGGGTTCAGGGGACGCTTCACCAACCCCGGGATCATCAGGCGGGGGCTTTCTCGCAGCGTTTCTTGCCGCTTCATTCGATGCTGCCGAGCGCCGCGCCCCGGCTGGGTTTCTGAGGATGGAAAGGGAGAACCCGCCAAAGAGGGGCTGCGTCTTTCAGCCTGGGGGTGTAACGCGCCCGGGCGATGGAACAGCTTCGGGCTGGGGCTGCGGCACCGGCCGAACCGGCTGAGCCCAAAGCCCCGTGCTCCACGCTTGACTCACGTCACCGGTACTGGGATTTCGGGTGGCCGAGGTCAGTCCCGGTGACCTGGCTGGTTGCGGTGGCCCAAATACCACCCGAACCCGGGCGTCCTGCCGGCCCTCGGTCCCCAGACCTCCGAGGGCTTCGCACGGGCTCGTTCATGCTCGGGATGCGAAGCCCCAGGCTCTGCGGCACGCCGAGGGCGGCTGCCGGGACGAGCGGAGCAGCCCGGGGGCTGCAAACCACCACGGCTGTGCCGGGAACCTGCCCGCCCTCGGTCGTAGACGTCTCCGGCAGCGGAGCTGTGCCGAGGCCCTCGCGGATGCTGCTGTCTCCAGTCCCGAGGCGGGCGGTGAATCAGCTCTCCCGCTGCCCTGACTCTGATCTAAGCCCCAGAAAAACAGGAGAGCTCTCTCGAGGCTGCAAGCAGACAGCGGTTTTGCAGGGTGCGGCGGCAGGTCTCCCAGGTGTCCCCCCGAAATCGGGAGAGGAGGGAGATGAGCCCAGCAAACGCTGCAGCTGCGAAGCCAGACGGAGGGTGTTTGCCGGGTGATGAATGTGGCGAAGCGCTCCGAGTGTGTGGTGGCTGCTTACGTAGAGATAGAATCACAGAATCACAGAATCACAGAATCATTAAGGCTGGAAAAGATCTCGAAGCTCAAGTCCAAGCGTCACCCCAACACACCCACGCCTGCTGAACCATGTCCCCAAGTGCCACATCCACATGGTTTTTGACCCCCTCCGTCCTGGCCCGGAGAGCCCAGACACTCCCAGTCTGCAAACAACATCTCCCTGCAATGAGGCGCTCGGAGGAGGGCTCGGTGGCCTGACAACCGAAGGAGCGACCAGGGTTCGTTTCAGGAAGGTCTGAGGCTTGAAAAACACCCCTCTGCGAGGAGCAGGGTGCTGATCTCATTCCTTGTGAGGAATCGGGCACTTGCAGGCTCCGTAAGCGCTTTGCGGCGTGGGAGCGCCAGCCCGGGGACACCCCAAACCCAGTTACGGCCACCAGCGCTCCCCAGTAACGCGGTTGGGAGCGGGCAGCCCAGCAGCCGCCTCCCCGGCAGCGAAGCTACGGAAACAGCATCGGCAGAGCCAGCCCAGGTCTGCTGCCAGCCCGGGGGGGCTCGCACCAGCCCCCCGGCCACGCTGCGACGCCGCACCTCCGGCATCGCACGGCTTCTTCACCACTGCGTCCAGGATCTGGGAATCACAGCATCACGGAACCATTGCGGTGGCGAAAGACCTCTGAGACCATCAAGCCCAACCGTCACCCCAACACCCCCACGCCTGCTAAACCACGTCCCCAGGTGCCACGTGCACGCAGTTTCTGAGCCCCTCCAGGGATGGGGACCCCACCACTGCCCTGGGCAGCCTGGTCCAAGGCCTGACCGCTCTTCCAGTGAAGAAGTTTCTCCCAATATCCAATCTGAACCTCCCTTGAGGCCATCGCCTCTCGTCCTGTCACTGGTGACCGGGGAGCAGAGCCCAACCCCCCCTCAGTGCCCCCTCCTGCCAGGGAGCTGCAGAGAGCGATGAGGTCTCCCCTCAGCCTCCTCGTCTCCAGCCTGAACAGCCCCAGCTCCCTCAGCCGCCCCCCACCAGCCTGGTTCCCCAGTCCCTCACCCTTTGCGGGCTCCTGGGGGGCATCACCTCACCGCCAGCATCCGGGGCCGTTTCTGATTAATTCAGAGACCAGCCCCCCTCACTACACCCTCCCTTCGGGTAGTTGTAGGGAGCAAATCTGGCAGGGAAGCAGCCGATCCAGCCGGGAAGCGGCCTCTGAACCACCGCCAGCTCTGGGGACGGAGCTCTGCAGCCCCTGGACTTCCCGGACCCCCGGAGCGAAGGCGAAGCGCGGTCTGGACCCCCCGACGCGCTCAGGGCCCAACGCTGCAGGGAGACGGTTCGCCCGGGAGTGCTGGGGGGGGGGCATTATTGTCCTGGTGCTGTTCGCCCCGTCCCAGTAAGGGACTAAGCAGGGGCCAGGAGCAAACGGGCAAGCTGCCGGAGCCCCCCGCGCTTTCTGCGGGGGCTCTGCCCCCAAAAGCGCCAGGCAGCGGCACCCCAAAGCCCCCAGCGGCACCCCCGAGTCCCCCCGGGGCTCCCCACAAGCCACAGGAGCAGGGTGGCACGGGCAGGGGGTCCGGCGGGGGAGCAGGGGTTGCCGGCGGGTCGGGGTCCCCAAGCCCGGCAGCCCCGGGGGAGCCCCCGCGGCGCGGGAGGCCACGTGCAATCTCCCGCCAGCCCTCGCCACGCCCCTAGTGGGCGGGGACTCGCGCAGCACCAACCTTATACGGTGCTGGGGGGCGGTGCCGGCGCGGGGACGCCCCCCAGGGGGGAGGTGCCGAGGCGGTGCCGTGCTGGCATTGGCGGGGGCGGGGAAGGGGCGGGGCGAGGGTGGGGGCGTGGCCCCGGGAAGGGGCGGGGCGCGGAGCCGGCCGGTTCCCGTCAAAAGGCGGCTCCGGGGCGGGGGGGGGACAGTGCTGGGAGCGCAGGTACCGGGGGCCGGGCTGGGGGCACCGGGGACTGGGCTGGGGGCACTGGGGACGCTGGTGCCGAGGGGAAACCCCCTCTCAGTGCCCGCCGTCGGCCGGCTCTCGGGGGCGGCCATGGCTCCGGTGGTCTCCGGGACACGGGTGATGCTGGCCGGGGGTGGGTGGGTGGCAGCTGCTGCCGTGGGGAAGCCCCTGGTGCTCCCATGGGCCGGGGAACACGGGTGTGGGGGGACAGCGGTGCTCCCTGTGGCCCGAGGGGCACGGGTGTGGGGTCACCCTCGGGTACCCACTGCTGGCTGGGGGGTCCCGTGGGTGTTTGGGGGGGGTGCACTGAGTCCCCTGGAAGTTTGGGGGTCCTGCGTGGGTGTTGGGGCTGCTCTGGTGCCCGGTGTGCTCCCTGGCTTGGGGTCCTGTGCGGGCATGGGGCTCCATGCATTCCCCATCCAGGTTTGGGCACCCTCTGTGTTTCGCCCCCCAGCTGGGGGTCCTGCGTGGCCCCCCCCCCTAGCACCCTGTGTCTCCCCTCAGCTGGGGGCCCTTGGGGCTGTTTAGGGCTTCCCCTGCCAAAAGTGGGGTCCCCTTGGGGTCGGGGAGGTCCCTCCCAGCCTTCCTGGGAGTTGTGGGGTGGCTCTGGATTTGGGGGTGTCAGGGCCCCCAGTCTGGGGTCTGACCACCCCTTGCTGGGCTCAGCTTGGAGCTGGGGGGGGTGGTGTTCTTGGGGGTGCTTTTCTTCCCCCCAAACTCTGGGTGATTTAACCCTTTCTGGGCTGGTTTCCCCTGGGGCCAGCACAAGGATGGGGAGAAGCTGGACACAGTCCCGTACCCCAAGTTGGGGTGAACCCCCCCTTTCCTCTCCGTAGCCCTGAGCCCTTTCTTGAGCTTGGGAAGCCACCTTGCCCCTCTCCCCATGTCCCGTCCCTGGGTGCCCATCGCCCGGGCTCCCTGTACCCTTGCTGGGGGGGCCTGAAGCTGGTGAATTACCTGGGTGCTCTTGGGGTGCTTAACTGGTGTTTTGGGGTTTCCAGCTTGTTTCTTACCAACAGACTGGTCTCGGGCTCAGATAACTGCCCGATTAACAACCGGCTCCAAAATGCATCTTAAACTTTATCTCCCAATTAAGTGGTTTTTTTGAAGGGAGGGGAAAGATATCAAATGTCAGGCTGAAACCCCAGCGTGGTGGTAACTGCAGGCGTTTAACTCCCCAGGGACTTTTTGGCTGTCCCGGAGCGATCCCGCTGGATGCGGCTGCCGGGATCTTCCAGCTGCGAGCTCCCAGCACCAAGACGCTGAAGGTACCGGGGGTCTTCCGGCAGCTCCTATACAAAGGGGGGGGGGGGGTCTCCTTCCCTAGGCCAAGTGGGGCACCCAGGGCCAGGACCGAGTCCCCAGAGGGACCTGGGGGTTGTGGGGGGCTGGGCTGGGGTGGGGTGGGTGGAGGTGAGCTGCTCCCAATTTTTTTCCACTTATTTGAGCCTGGAGCCTTCAGCATTCAGAGTTTCTTCAGAAACTGGTTTTCTGAGAAGCCCGTCCCGGCTTTGCGGCGTTGCTCTCCTCCCACACGAGCCGGGCAGTGACTCATCTTCCTCCGAGGACTGGGCTGAAGGAGCTCCAGTCATCTCGGGGCAGCGCGCGTCCCCTTCCGAAGGGACCCGGCCGTCTCCTCCACGTCCCGCTCGGCTCTGCCGATGCTTCCCCCGCATCTGCCGGGGAGCTGGGCTGCTGTGGGTTCATGCTCCGAGTGCTCTGCGCGGGTCGGGAGGAATATTTCACCTGTCTGCTCTGGGGGAGGAAGCGAAGGCTGCAATTCATCATTTGAATAAACCCTCTTCTTCCTCCTCTGAAGCAGCCGGTTAGAACTGAGTCAAAGCAGATCGGGTCGGTGGCTGTCGGCTGCGCTTTCGGGTGAGCCTGGGGAAAATGTGCTTAACTGGGAGCTGGGGGGGGGAAACCAGTGGCAGGCGGCAGCTGGGTAGCTCTGGGAGCCAGGCGTTGGTGTGGCGTGGACAGCTGTCCCTCTGTCCTTGGCACCCTGAGGGGTGAGGAAGAGGAGTGGGATGAGGAAGAAGAGCGGGGAGGTCAGGTGCGGGAGGCGTTGGCTGGCAGATGTCTGCCCCAGATCTCGGGGTTCGTCCGTAACAGATCAGGTGTGAGATCTCCGTGCGGGACTTCGAATAACAAAGGCGTGAAGGACGAAAATAGGTTTTTCATCCGGCAGGAATTTGCCTCGGGTCAGTTCGTTTCTGGCTGGGTGTTTGTTCCCTGAATCCCGACGCACGGAAGACAAAATAACTGGATAATCTGGCCTCTCTATTTAATAGCTAACCGGGGGAGCGGCCGCTTCCCTCCCCGTGCCCAGAGCTGCACGCGGGAATAATCTTTAACCGCAGCGCAGTCGGCCTGGCCCGGACTTCCCGTGGCTGGCGAGGGGGAAGCGCTGACATTCGGCTGGCGGGGGGAGGCACCGGCGGTGCTGAGCGCGGGTCCGTCCCCGCCGTGCGATGCCCGAGCGCGCGCGTCTTCCTCTGCCGGAGCGGGAGCCCACGGGAGCTGTGAGAGGAAGGGGCGCGGGGTGAGGTCTGGTGGCTCTGGTGTGACCCCCTCAGCCCAGTTACGGCTGGGGGGAAGCTGTGTCTGGGGGCTGTGCCGTGGGTGGGTGTCGGACGCTGCCACCAGGGAGTTTCCGAACGCCGCGTCGCGGGGGGGGGGATGAAGTCCCACTTCTGCGTGTGGGGCGTCCCGTTTTGGAGATGTCTGGTGGGCAGTGGGTTTCGCGTGGTGGCCTTCTGAATTTGAATACGATGCAGGTGGCATCTCAATGCCATCGTGTTGGTGGGGACGTGTCTCGGGGCTGGGCAGGGTCTCGTCCCGTCCCGCAGGATCGAGCCCTGGCGGAGCTGGATGCGGCAGCCCGGGGTGCGGAGCTGCCTGCATCCCAGTTCCTCCTCGCAGCTGGAGATGCTGGGAAGCTGGGAGCCGGACGGTGCCTCCCGCAGAAGCTCTGCTTGCTGCTGACTTTCCTGCTGGTTCCCCCTTTGGTGACCTCCCGCTCGTGTCTCTTGGGTGAGAGGTGCCAGCGGAGCGACTCGGGGCTCCGCGCCGGGGGCTTGCGTAACCCGTGCGTGACGGCTCGCCACGCATCGCCGAGGCGGGGGGAGCTGGGGGGGGCAAAACACCCACGGGGCGGTGGGTGAAAGTTGTTGCGACAGCCGGCCGCTCGTCGGGCAGGCGTGGAGCATCTGGTTTCTGTTGGTGGTTTTCTTCCCCCCCTCACACGAAGCCGTGTTTCTGGAGACCCGAAGGCGACGGCTTCGGCGTTGCGGTCTCCCTGTTACCCTCTTGTTGCCCGCTCCAGCGCGATGGCAAATACACCCCCCGCTATCCACCAGAACCCCGGGGTGGGGGTGAGAGGCAGCGGTGCTGATTTAGGGCAGTTCTGTGAAGGTGGGGATTAAAATATAACCCCAAAATGAGAAAAATATGACCATAAATCTATTGACCAGCAATTCACTGCAAAGCGTTGCTGACTGGACAGCACCGCTCCGATTTGGGCTGTTTGTGTTAAATTTTGGCTCTGAAGCTGTGCCCGCTGTGGAGGAGTGAAGAACCAGGTGAAAACAAAGGTGGACTGGCTGATGGTCCCTTCCAGTTGAGCTCTTCTGTCCTAGAAATGAATAGGACCTTTTTTTGACCAAGATCTGTGCGCTGGTGCTCAGCTGAAAGCCCGTGAGGACAGCTCGTTCCCCCTAGGCTGGGCGAGGGGAGTGATGGTTAAACCAAGGCGTGAGGAACACAAATGGCACGGGGAGCAAAAGTCCAGGGCGATAAGGAACGTTGAAGGCTCCTGAAGGCTTCAAAATGGAGCTGCTCAGCAGTGACCTGTGGAAGCAGAGGTGATGGCCAGGGACCAGGTCCCCTCGTACTGCTGAGTCCTTGGGGTGGCTTCAGCCACGGACCCTTGTGCAGAGGAACCTGATGAGGTTCAACCAGGGCAAGGGCAGGGTCCTGCACCTGGGGAGGAACAACCCCAGGCACCAGCACAGGCTGGGGCTGAGCTGCTGGAGAGCAGCTCTGCGGAGAGGGACTGGGAGTGCTGGGGGACGACAGGGTGACCATGAGCCAGCAGCGTGCCCTGGGTGCCAAGAAGGCTAAGGGGATCCTGGGGTGGATGAGGAGGAGTGTGGGCAGCAGGTCAGGGAGGTTCTCCTGCCCCTCTGCTCTGCCCTGCTGAGGCCCCATCTGCAGTGCTGGGTCCAGTGCTGGGCTCCCCAGTTCAAGAAAGATGAGGAGCTACTGGAGAGAGTCCAGCGCAGGGCTACGAGGATGAGGAGGGGACAGGAGCATCTCTCCTGTGAGGAGAGGCTGAGGGAGCTGGGCTTGTTCAGCCTGGAGAAGAGAAGGCTGCGAGGGGACCTTCGAAATGCCTCTAAATATCTGCAGGGTGGGGGTCAGGAGGATGGGGCCAGACTCTTCCCAGTGGTGTCCAGTGACAGGACAAGGGGCAACAGGCACAAACTGAAGCAGAGGAAGCTCCAGCTGAACCCGAGGAAGAACTTCTTCCCTCTGAGGGTGATGGAGCCCTGGCACAGGCTGCCCAGGGAGGCTGTGGAGTCTCCTTCTCTGGAGATATTCCAGCCCCGCCTGGCCGCGGTGCTGTGCAGCCTGCTCTGGGTGACCCTGCTTGGGCAGGGGTTGGGCTGGGGGACCCACAGAGGTCCCTGCCACCCCCTGCCATGCTGGGATTCTGTGACTGGTGTGGCAGGGCTGTCACCAGTGCTGCTCTCACCCGCTTCCACCTTCAGTTCGTTTGCTGAATCAGCTCAACTCCGCACAATTTTCTTATCTGTGGTGTTTAATGGTGGTATCGGTGTAAGCCTCCCATTTGTAAATGACTTTTGGCTACTAATAAATCGAAACGGGGTGTAAAAATGCTGAAAAACACTCCCTGGACCCTTGATCTGTATATCTAAACGCAGTTTCCTCATTGCCAGGAATCCATGCTGTCTGCCCCAGGCGCTGGGACCTGCTGGCCTGACTGCTGAGCTGTGATTTTTCCTGGCTGGTGGGACACTGGTGAGTGATTCTCCTGCCTTGAACAAGTCCTGTGCGTGTTCATAGCTCCTGGGGACTTCTGGTGACAGCGCTGGTGTGCTGGGTGAGGTGAGCTGGGTCGAGAAAGGCATCGTCCAGCAGGGCCTTCTGCTCTCTCTCTTTGGAAAAGCCTGCGCCTCTTCCCAAGGCGCTGCACGCCGGAGCCCTGTGCTCTCCTCGTCTCCAGGTCTCCCCATCCCGGGAGCTGATGCCCGGCTGGCGTCGGTGCCACTTCCATGTCTCAACGCCGGGCTGCGACACACAACCCCTCCCGCTTCACCAGCGCTCCCGCTCCTCCGACTTGCGTGGCAAGAAGCCTCCCGCGCCTGGCCGCGGCGGCGGGGCACGCGTCCGGTCCCTTGCCCGCCGGGCACGCTGGCGTCCCGTGCCATCTGTCCCCACTGCTGGGGCTTCGGGGCTGTGTCAGGTCCACGTCCAGGGACGTAGATAGTGCTGACACGGAGGGTTCCTTAGAAATAAGCACCTGGGAGCTCCATAAATCCGTGCGTTCAGAGCACAGGTAAGATACAACTTCTCTATGTTTAGAGTCACTCAGTTCTGCGGCACAGGCAGCGTCCTGGACGGGACCTGCCAGCGTTGGCCGACCTCTGCGTCCCCGGAGGGATGGTGAGCGCCGGGGCACTGCCTGCCACCCGCACGGCTCGAGCACGGTGCCCGGGGAGATGCAGCCCAAGTCGCCTGTCTTCCGCTGATCCGCATCTTCCAGGGCCTTGTGCCCTCTTGGTCAGGAGATTTTTCTTCGCTTGGCGCTGTTTTCACCAGGTGAAGAGAGATCTGATGTCCGTAGCCCGGCTTGCGCTGAGTGGGGAGATGATGCTGACTAATCCTGAACTTGAAACTGAATTTTGAGGATTTCCCGAAGGGGCAGAGCCCTTCTCCACCCGCAGTCCTGGCACATCGCTCTCCTCCGCCTTTCCTCCCGGGATCTGGGTGCAGGCAGTGCTCGTACCTGTCCGTGCCTGATGACCGGGGTTTCGCGTGGTGCCCTCGCTGGCACGCTCCGAGGAGAGCCCATGGTTTTCCTGCTGCATGCCCAGACGTTCGAGTAACCCTGTGGTCTGGTCAGTGTTGGACGGAGGAGGAGAAACCTGTTCTTCCGTGCCCTGGGTGGCCTCCCAGACTGTCCTCGCTGTTGACACTGCGCATTACTGGGAGAGGGCACAGAAACTGGTGTGGCTGGGCTGCTGGGTGCTCTTGAGATATAAATTATCACTTGCTGTAGCGGGGTGGGAGAGCTGAGGTCTGTACCAGGACCACTGCGCGAGGCGATTGCACTGCAGGAACCGCTTCCTTCTGTGTGGTGCTTGCCGTGGATGATGGAGCTTCAGACTGGTGAGATGTGGTGACAAAACCTCTGTGACTCCGGTTCTGGGATCTCTGCTGCAGAAACACAGCAGGGAAGAGGATGCTGTGGGATCGGAGGCAGCACCTCGCAGCCCCGGGCGCTCTTGTCTCTCTTAACGGCGACTGCTGCGTTTCTGGCTGCCCTTTAACCAGCTCATAGGGGTCTGCCGAGAGGTCGCTGCTCTGCTCGTGGCTCTTAAGGAAACCAAAGCTTGTCGGGAACGCTGGGGCTGGAGGGGCGTGGGTGGCTGTGCAGGGTGGGAGGCAAGAAAGCCCAGAATTCGTATAAGCAGTGAACGAGAAGACACAGCTACAACAAGCTGAGCTCCAGGAGTTGGTGTGCACGGTGGAGACCCTTCCTCAGGAGATGGTGGGGGTCAGTTTGGATGTTCACCTGCAGCTCTTACTCTCTTCTGTCTGCATGCACGCAGGTGTTCCTGGCTGCAGAGATGACACGACTCAGGTTTTTTCCTCCCATAAACTGGAAATATCCCACTGGGATGCTCCAGCTCGGTCTTTTCAGTGCAGGCAGGTCCAGGGCTACACTGATTCTGAGTCCCAGCTCCTGGGTTGCGTTGTAACCTCCTGCTTGAACACAACGATGGGACTTTCAGTCCTGTTATGCTGTATATTGGGAATTTTTTTCTTCCCAAGCAACAAGACTCTTGTAATACCACTTACTGTCTGCTGTGACGCCAGGTTCCTGGGAAGCGTGCTCGGTGGCGGAGCTGGATCTCTCGCACGCAGCAGACCTCCCCCCTGGCTTATCCCGGTCCTGGGAGAGGGCTGGTCAAGGCTTGTGTTTCTCTGGTGTTGATTTAGGGTGAGTAATCCATCGCGAATCCACGCTGCTGTCGCTCGCTGCTTCTCCAAGCGCAGCTTTCCCTACATGGGTGTCTTTCCCCACCCTAAGAAATGAGATTTCTTGCAGCTCCTTAGGAAATAAGGCAGCTGGGTAGGAAATCGGTAACTGGAGCAGCTCAGCAAGCCTAGATAGCTGCAAGGGGTTTTAAAAGTTCTCTGTCCCCTTTCACAAGAGGGTTTTGCTTGCCACAAGGTAGGTTTGTGAGGGTAGCTGGGTATTTTAGACCTTTTGCAGCAAACATCTAACATAATCTGCTTCCAGCACAGGCTGGCCCAAGCTGCCAGGTCTCCACTTCTGGGAATGACCTCAGATGTTGCCCTCTACCTGCTGGAATCCGAGTGAATTAGTTTATTATTTCAAAGGCCACTGGAGCAGCTCAGAAGGGCCCTGCCTTTTCCACGTACGTTAGGACTTTGTGAATCCCGAGACCTTGAATTCTGGACTCTGCCTGCAGAGCTCTGGGTCGGTGCCTGGCGAAGCAGAGCTGCCCTTCTGCGGCTTGGCCGTGGGGTGGGTGCTGCTGGAGGGGCTGGCCTGGCTTGGGGCACTGCTGCTGAGCAGGTCTGGGGAACGTCTGTGCTGCAGCGTCCGACCCGGCTGGGTGGGCTTCGCTGCAGCTCTGGCAGGGAGCCCGATGCCTCGCCAGCCCTCCCACCCTCTCTGGGGCAGCCTGAAGGCAGCTGGGAGCGGCTTCTGCGGGAGAGCGGACATTCAGCTCCTGGCTCTCGTTCCGAATCGGGGGAGGAAGGTTCACATTCTCTTCTTCAGCCAACCTTCGGTTCCTCTCCAAAACCTAGGGCAGGTCTTCAGCAGATGCCTCTTTCTGTGCAGACCTCAGTAGTGTTCTCTAGCTTAATCAGCTGAAGTCTTTCCTCCCTCTCTAGCGGGGAAAAAAACCCCAACACAGGCTTGATATGATAAATGAGATTTTCGGTATTGAGGTTGTTGGGGAGTCCCTGGGGGGCTGGGTGTTCTTGGGGCGATTTCTCTCTCTGCTGGGGAGTGATCGAGCGATTTGCATGCTTCGCGAGAACCTGTTTGCATATATTTCGAAATAAGGGAGAAGCTCTGCAGGAGCGTGGTATTTGCCACATGCAGGGGCAGCTCCTTGCTGTTGGCCTTTCCGCAATCTCTGCAAGAGGAGGGAGAGGATTCCTCGGCTGCTTTCACCCTGGAATTAGTGACTGGGGAAACAGAGGCACGGACGAAGCACAGGAGCAATTTGGGGTGAGAGGAGGGGGTGATTGAAATCTAGAAAGGGTTCAGGTGGCACAAAGCATCACGGGGAAGCTTCTGTGGAAATAATGGCTGCTCTGAATTCGCCTGAGCAGAATATTCCCTTTGACCTGTCCTTGCCGTGCCCTGCCATTAGCTGGGCGCAGGCGTGGTGGCGTTACCCGGAGGCACGGCGGTGCGGGCAGAGCGGCGGCCGTATCCGCCTGCGAATCGCGTTGACTAAGCTTAAGGCAGAGTTTCCACTGGAAACACGAGCTTGGAGAGAGAACTCTTCCAGATAAGAAGTGAAAATGTGGAAGAAGAGCTATTAGGTGCTGCTCCCATCTGCAGTTAAAATCACAAGCCGCAGGGGTAGGGAAGGCGGAGACGACTGCTGATAATTTGTGAATGGGTTGGGGCTACAGCCCCTCCATGCCAAGCGCTGTGCAGCTGCTGTGGATTTAATTTAGGAGCCTGTTCTGTGGTTGGGGATGCTTTGTGCTCAGCCAGGAGCCCAGGGCGAGCCAGCGCCCGGTTGGGCATCGCTGCTGCTGCATCCTCCAGCCAAGGACACGGACCCTGCGCGCGGAGGTCGTCATCGTTAAATAGCAATAAAGCCATGGCGGGCAAAAGAAGTGCCGGCTGCCCTGGCTGCGGTGCCGAGGAGGGAGGCCGTGCTGGTGAACACGTGTTTGTTCACTGCAGCCAGCTGAAAAGCAGAGCTCTGCTGCGCGGGGCTCGGTGGCAGCAGCCCTGCAGCAGCCTCGGCTCCTCAGGAGGTGCCTTCGGTAGCTCCAGGCTGGGTTTTGCTTTTCTTTTTGATTTTTCTTGTTGATGGCTTCCCATGGCTAGCTTTACTCCGCAGCTCCCAGACGCCTTAGCGCAGTCAAATAGGAAGCCCCGCAGTCGAGGAGCAGGCTGAGCAGGACTTTTCTCTGCTTTCCCAGCCTGCAGTAAATCAAACACAGCAGAAAAAAAAAAAACAACCCCAAACCCTCTTGGTGGGACTCCTTTCTGTGCTTTGTCCCTGTCTTTCTCCTGGGCTAATGAATACACAGGGCAGGGACGATGCTGGCCGAGAGCTGCGGGGAGCTGGGGCAGGCTCCGCGAGCAGCCCTGCTGTGGCTTTGCAGGGTCGGAGCTGGGGGTCTCACACGGACCCCGGCTGGATGCGCCCGAGGCGGCTGGGAGCAGGCTCTGCCCCCGAATCTGGGCAGGGCACCTCGCGGGCTGCTCCGGTGAGCCGGAGGGGAAGCTGGCGGGGGCTGAATCCTTCCCCAGAACTGGCACTTGCGCACCTCCTTTCCAGGTAACTTCACAGCAGGGTGCTCCTCTTCCAGCCCCTCGCCCACAGGAGTGGGGTGAAGCTGGGTGAAGCCAAGGCGTCCATCCGCGGTGGGAAGGAGCCCGCGGTGGGAAGGAGCCCGCGGTGGGAAGGAGCCCGCGGTGGGAAGGAGCCCATGGTGGGAAGGAGCCCGCGGCGGCCGCTTGGCCAGCGTGTGCGTGGGAACGTGCCGCCCATGGGCACGGTGCCTGCCAGCTTGGGCAAACAGGAGCTTTGAGGGGCAAACGTGCATTGCCCATCCCCACCCCTGCGGTTGTTGCCGCATCCTTGCGCGTAGCGATGCGGGGACTTCGGAAAAAGCCGGAATGGGCTCCGCGCACCCATCTGTCACCCAGCCCGCGCCTGTGCGGGGCTCTCCGTCTCGGCAGAGCTCCTCGCTGGGACTGCAGCCCCGGGCAGGCTTGGGGCTGAGCCAGCTGCGCCGAGCGCTTCTGCCAAGCCTGGGTGGGCGAAGCCGATGGGGCATCGCGCCTCCGGCTGCTGGGCTGGGGAGAAGGTCCCCGTGCCCCTTCGGAGCACGCGGTGAAGTGGTGGGGATGGTAAACTGGGAGAAACTGGTGTCGTGCAGGGTTTTCTAGCAGAATAAAATAGCCCTGTCCTGTTGCGGGTGCGGCGTAACTGGATCTGGCAGCGCTCGAGGGAGCGCGGTTTGGGGAGCGCGGACAGGCAGCTGCAGCAGGATTTTAAATTCAGGTTATAAATGCAGCGCTGCCCCGGCGCCGGAGCTGTTGCTGAGCTGATCCGGTTTTGTGTCTTGCAGCTGCCTCTTCCCTGAAACCATAAACACCCGCAGCGGCTTCCGAGTGAGCGCCAGCCACCGCGGCTGCCATTGCGTGGCTCCGAGGCGTGGTGCTTCTCGCCGCCTTCCCCCCGCTCTCCAGCCTGCCGGGCGTGGGTTCGGCGGCCGCCGTCGCTTCTCGGTCGTGACTAACATCCTCCCCGTGGCACGGCTCGGGAAATGAGGCGCTCGGCAGCTCGCCGGCCGCCATGGGCTCCCCGCTCCGCCAGATGCCTGGGTATTTCTTTTTTAGGTTGCTCCTCAAGCCTGACGCCTTGGGAAAGGTGGTTTTTTTATTTTTGCTCTTGGTGGCTCGCAGACCTGGGGCAGGGTCCCAGGCTGGACGAAAGCCTGCGCAGCAAACGCGGTGCCCGCGGGCAGGGGATCCTCGCCGGGGGGAGAAGCATCCCGTGCCTGCGGGGTGAGCTTTTCCCCCCCCAAGAAGTGCAGATCGGGCAGGGGGGCGGTGGTCCCTGGTGATGCCCTCTCCCATTCGAGGCACGGGGGGGGATGTTGATTAATTAAACACAACTTGTCCGAAGTGCCAGCTCCCAGGAGGACTGAGCGAGAGAGGAATATTGCCCTGTGTGTGTGACAGAGGAAAACGGGCGCCATGGAGCCCAGACAGCAGGGCTGGCTTCCCCCAGGACGTGGGACCCCCATCTCTTCCACGCTGGAACTCGGCTTTGCCAGGGCTGGGAGCTTGGAGGTTGCTGGGCTTGTTTTTCCCCCCTCTGCCTTTGCTCCCTGCGCTCCCGTTCCTGGGTGAGCTGCCCGAGCACGGCTCCGTTTGATCTGCCCTGCTGCTCGCTCTGTCGGTTGGCAAACTTTCACCCTTCCCTCTCCGTATTTTCCTGTTCTTTTTATCTTGGGAGCAGCTGGAGCTGCTGCAAATCGCCTCTGCCCTGCGTTGGGGGGGTCTTCTCTTGAAGAAGCATCTCCTGAGGCTGGGTGGGGAGAGGGCTCTGGGGGCCGGGTGGGGAGAGGGTGCGGGGGCTCAGAGGAGGCTGGGAGAGGCATCTCCTGCTTTCCTGCCCCACCTGAAAGTGGTCGTGATTTCCTACAACAGGGGAAAGAAATAGAACTGCTTAGCCCATGCCTGGAAACCAGCCCTGGTGTGGCCGCACAGAGCCCTGCGACGTGGGCAGGGGAAGGGGTGCTGGCTGACCCAAACCAGTGCTCCCAGTTTGGAGCCGCTCAGACCTGCAAAGGGAGAAGAGCCATTGCTGTTCCTGCACTGGTGGTGGGAACAGGTTGGGGGTTTGGTGTTTTTTTTTGGTCTGATTGAGTAGTTTTGGCTCCATCCCAGAAAAGAAAAGTGCCTGCAGCTGACGGACGCGTGGCCTAGGCTGCGGGACGCTTTCGGGGCAGCTTCGTGCAGTGTCGGGCTGTGAATCGTTGCTCGGCGCTTTCTCGGAAATCCGAGCCCGTGAGAGCAGTGCTTTGCTGAAACTCTTCTCCTACCGAAGATCTGGGTCTGATTGGGTTTACTCTAGAAATGTTTTTGGGCTCCGAATCTCAAAATGACTTGGTGGGGCAGATGTGAAATGTTAAAACGCAGCTGCTCCTTTGCTCCGTGTGATGTTTCGAGCGAGTTGGGGCCTTGCTGCTTCGTGATCAGTGAGCACGGGCGCCAGGAGCCGGGGCAGACGAGGAGGGAGAGCCCCAGATCCGAGGTCCCTGCTGCCGAGGCAGCTCAGGAAGCCCCGGGGTGCGACGGAGCCCACGGCAGCCCCGTGACTCAGTGCCGGAGGATGCTCCACCCTTCCCAGTGCAACGCTTCTCTCCGGTTCCCGTGCTCTGGTGCTCGCAGGTCCTTCACCAGCGCTGGAACTCGCTGCGTTTTGGGCTGGCTCTTGCCTTTTCAGCCGTGGTTGCTCCTCGGGGCAGGGACGGAGGGCTGTGGGCGCGATGCTGCGGCTCAGCCCTCCTCCTGTTATCGCTCTTATCGGCGGCGATGGCCTCTGCTCTGGGTGGGGTGCGCCGGGCTTGCTCATCCCGGCTGGCAGGCGGTCCTGAGAGCTGGCTCCGTGTCTGCAGACTCTTGCATCAAGCTGGTCCGGAGATGATGCGTGCCTGGATGAGGCTCCTCGGTTGGGAACGGGGGCTGAGCCTGAGCCGGGGCGATGCCAACCAGCCCCGTTCCGTCCTCCCGCAGCCAGCCCAGGCGGCACCAGTAGGTACCGGCTCGTGCCGAAAAGCCGCAACGCAGGGAAGGTGCGAGAAGGGAAGCTCTGCCAGCCTGTGTCGAAGTTGCAGACATGTGAAAAATTGCTTTCATTTACTTGTTGGAGAGTGAGAAAGGCGGCATCGCTCATGTGGAAGTGCCACATTAAAGCAACCCATCTGCCGCCAGCATGGTGCCCGTGGGGTCTGCCCCGGCGCACGGATCCCGGTGTGTGGCCGCAGCCAGCGCTCGCCCGGATTTTGTCTGGGGGGTGCTTGACTGACCAAGCGTCGTGGCAGCGAGGAGTCAGGTTGGAGGCATTTTTGGTGCGGTGCCTGAGCTGTAATCTGGAAATCTGTTTGCTTCATTCCTCCCAGGAATGGCACTGAGAAATGTTTTCTGCTTTTCCCTGCACGTGGAAGGGGTTTGTTGCCCAGTTGCTGAGGATCTTTATAGGATCTCACATTGCTAAAGTGGGAAAGAGCCTACGAATGGCCGGGTGTTTTTCTTCTGCCCCTTGATGCCGGTGAAGCTGCTGAGGGTTTGCACGGCGACGCTCGTCTCCGGCTACCCCTCGGCCCCTGTCCCAGGTCACCGAACCGGCTTGTCCCATCCAGGATCGACGCTGTTTGTGCCTGGCCCCCAGCTCCGGCCTCGCAGCAGGCAGAGGAGGAACATCCACCCCTTAGACCTGCCCCGCGCGCGCGTTTGCTGGCGGACTCGTCGCCGCGGTGGGATGCGGGAGGCTGGGTGCGTTTTGCAGCCCACCCGGGGGGCTGCGTGCTCTGCGGTGTGCCCGCTCCAGAGCCATCCCCCTCCCCAGAACAGTCGGGAAGGGCGGTGCTGCCGTGCTGCTGACCCTGGAAACCCAAACCTGGCATCTGGGGACTGGCTGCTGCATCCCCTCCCCTCTGGCTTCCCTCATCGCTCTCTGCAGCTCCCTGGCAGGAGGGGGCACTGAGGGGGGGTTGGGCTCTGCTCCCCGGTCACCAGCGACAGGACGAGAGGCGATGGCCTCAAGGGAGGTTCAGATTGGATATTGGGGAAATTTTCTTTACTGGAAGAGCGGTCAGGCGTTGGACCAGGCTGCCCAGGGCAGTGGTGGGGTCCCCATCCCTGGAGGGGTTCAGAAGCTGTGTGGATGTGGCCCTTGGGGACATGGTTTAGCAGGCGTGGGGGTGTTGGGGTGACGGTTGGGCTTGATGGTCTCAGAGGTCTTCCGCCACCGCAATGGTTCCGTGATGCTGTGATTCCCAGATCCTGGACGCAGTGGTGAAGAAGCTGTGCGATGCCGGAGGTGCGGCGTCGCAGCGTGGCCGGGGGGCTGGCGCGAGCCCCCCCGGGCTGGCAGCAGACCTGGGCTGGCTCTGCCGATGCTGTTTCCGTAGCTTCGCTGCCGGGGAGGCGGCTGCTGGGCTGCCCGCTCCCAACCGCGTTACTGGGGAGCGCTGGTGGCCGTAACTGGGTTTGGGGTGTCCCCGGGCTGGTGCTCCCACGCCGCAAAGCGCTTACGGAGCCTGCAAGTGCCCGATTCCTCACAAGGAATGAGATCAGCACCCTGCTCCTCGCAGAGGGGTGTTTTTCAAGCCTCAGACCTTCCTGAAACGAACCCTGGTCGCTCCTTCGGTTGTCAGAGTGGGAGTGTCTGGGCTCTCCGGGGCAGGAATTGTCACGCCGAGGTGTTGCCTGGCATGGCAGAGCCTCCAGCCTTGGTCCAGGGGTGTTAGCAGAGGGTCCCACATCTGAGCAAAGTACTGGAGGAAGGGGTGGCGTGAGCTGACTTGCACCAGGCACTGAAGAGCTGCCAGTCTCCATCACCCTACCCGATCTCCTTGTCTGGCTCCCAGGAGGCTGCAGCCACTCTGGGTCTTGCAAAAAAAAAAAGTCTTCTTCCAACCTAGGAATGGAGGTGAGCGTTGGCCGGAGGGATCCGAGCAGGGGGAGCTTTGCCTGCTGGGTCCGTCCCCGTGCAACGCGTGGAGCCACGACCCGCGCGTGGGCTGTCGCCAGGCTCGCGTCGGAGCCGTGCTCCGTCGTGCTGTCAATCCGCTGTCGAATAAATCTCCCGGGAAGCAGCTCAAAAACCGGGCTCCCTGGAGCCACAGAAGGAAATGATTTAATTGTCTCTTTTAACAGAGACATGGGCTGCTCGCATGCCGCAACTCGACGTTATGAATAGGCTGATTTGTACTGGGGAAAAAAAGCTTTTCAAAATGCGGGTGCGTTGCCCGAGGCTCGGCGGAGCGTCGCGTTGTTTTGGCACGTCGGCAGCGGCGTTGGCTGGGCGCGAGCCAGGGAAGCCGGGAAACCTGGGTGTGAATGGCCGGGTCCCTCCGAGGCCGAGCAGAGCCCGCAGCGGCACGGCAGAGCGGTGCCGGGGCTGAGGGTTTCCATGGCCCGCGGAACCCGGCCCGTTCCCTTCGGGCCGCGCGGGTGAGGCTTCGTGTTTGGCTTGGCGAGTGAATAAACCAAAAAAAATGCATTTTGATGGAGCGGCGGAGATACGGAGAACGTGGCAAATCCTTCCGTAGGGTTGCAACAGTTTATTTTCTGCGTCCTGAAAATGCTGAGCGACGGCAGCCTCCGAACGCCGCAGACTCCAAAGGCTCGTTAGTGAGATGTCACTCTCGCTTTCTGGGGACGCTCAGCTGTCCCTTCCCCGGCTTGGCTTCTCCTCCACACCTCAGCGAAGCCGCAGCCTCCCGCGGAGCCGCTGGCTGAACGCAAACCCGTCTCCTTGCGCTGCGGCCAGGCAAACCCTGGTCTTGCTGCTCGGCTTTTCTGACGCCGGGTGCTCACGTTAAAATGCTTTTCTGGCTTTGCACGTCGGGGAAACGTGGGGCGGCCAAAGCCCCGCCGGCTGCCGGGCAGCAGCCCCACAACCGGTCTCCAGTCGGCCTCCGGCGCTGGTTTCTGGCTCTGGTTTAGTCCTGGCTGGTGTTGGCCGTGGCCGGAGGGAGGAGGAGGAGGAGGCGTCTGGGTGCTGCCGTGCTGGGAGCGAAGCCTCCCGCGCTGGCACCCGGGGCGAGCGGCGCAGGCTTTCGGCAGCCTCTGCGCTGCTGCCAGGTCCCGAGGAGCCGCGAGCTCCGCAGGCTGGCGAGAAAACGAGGGAAGGCGATCGAGCTCGAGAAAACAATTCGGCAGAACGCTCCCTGCCAGCTTCTGGCTGGTTGCTGAGGGTACTTGGGAATAAACACAGACTCCAAGCAGAGGATCCTCCTTTGGGCTCGGCATAAAGGAGGAAGAAGAGCAGACGCTGCGCCCGCGTCCCTGTACGGGCAGGTAACTCTCCATGCTCTCGCTCCTCGCCCTGCAGCGTGGTTCCCCTGCTGCACCCCGTGCCAGAGGTCCCAGCGCTCGTGCAGCCACCCCACGGCCCCCGGGCTGTGGTTTCAGTGGTTAATTACACTAATTTGCAGGATCCCTTGCCCGGTTGCCTATCATTCCTATTGGGAATGGCAGACCCCTTCCAGGGGATGCTTTCCCCTTTGTGGGGCTGTTTGGCTTCCGACAGACGTGTTCTGGCTTCCCGGCCACGCGCTGCGTTCCCCGGGCTGAGGCGCGGGGCTCTCGGCCAGCAGCCTGCGGCTCCGGCCGCGCTTCGCCATCGGCCACCGGCTCTGGGAAGCTGCCGCCTGCCCCGGTCCGCGAGGCTCCGGTTCATCAGACTGGAGGCTGAAGCTGGGAGATGTCTTCTGCTGGGGGTTAATGACTCATCCCGTCGCAGCGGTGGAGGCCGTGCGTGCGCGCGGGCTGCGTCGCTGCTCCGTCGCGCGCCGGTGGGAGACGGGCCGGCCGCTGCGATGGACCGAGGCGGGGGCACGGCACCGGGGGCCGGCAGAAGCGAGTCACCCCTCCGGGTACGGCAGGGAGCTCTCGCCTCTGCCTTGCCGCATCCTCCCGGCGTCCCACCTACGGGGGACCCATCGCGACCCCGGCCGGGGAGCTGGAGCCGAGCTATGAGCTGCAGCTCTCGGCAGAGTCAGCTGCCTGATTTGTGCTGGTTTTCCCTCTCGATGTCTCCTGCAGGTGAGCTTTTCCCATGTCTTTAAACCTTGACCGTGGCGGCTTCTGTGCTGCTCCATCATCCGGCAGCATCCCGGCGGAGGGCTCCGGTTGCTAATTACCGTCGTTGTGTCGTGGCTGCTCTGACAGCTCCGTACCAACCCCACAAAAGGATCCCGTGAAAATTGAAATTTCCTGACCCGTGCATGGATTTGGTGCCTTGGCGTGAGTTTACGGGAAAGCTGAGGTTTAGCAAAGCGTG
The DNA here is from genome assembly GCF_030867145.1 of Opisthocomus hoazin. Classification (NCBI taxonomy): domain Eukaryota; kingdom Metazoa; phylum Chordata; class Aves; order Opisthocomiformes; family Opisthocomidae; genus Opisthocomus; species Opisthocomus hoazin. The sequence continues at coordinate 2,443,483 of NC_134445.1, forward strand.
GCCGCTCCGAGCGGAGCCCGGGGCTTTGCTGGGGCGGCAGCTGGGTTGCTGCAGCGTCGCGAGAACCGGCTGCCGGACTGGTTTGACCTTTCTGGTGCCCACTCGAAAGAGGCCAGCGCTCCCAACACAAATTATTTAGCTTCTTCCAAGAGGTGAAGGCTAAATGTCAGGCTGGGTGAATGAGTGACCTTTCACGGGGGTGGAGGGAAACTCCCGTGCGCACTCCTCCCCGCGCCCCGACGTCACTTCCACTACGGGGCTGAGTAACGTTTTCCAAGAGGTCAGAGGCGGTAGGTTGAGGCAGCGCCGTCATCCATGTGGGAATTGCTTCTGGCACAGACTTATTACTCTCTAATGAACGCTGGCGACTGAATCACCTCTTGCTTTTTTTAATTGAGAGCTGGAGGAAGCATGAGGCGTGACGCGGGTTGGGGGACACCCCTCCTAGGTGGACTGGTGGCCATCAGCCCCTGCTTCCCCCATCCCGCCTCGTGATGCCGGAGGTGTCGGCGTCCCCCTGCGTGGTCCTGGCGAGGTGTGGGAGCTCAGGGAGCAACGTGAAGCGCTGGAGAAGCATGAAACGCTGCAGCGGGGCGTCTGCGTGGTGGGGAGAGGGCTGGGGGTCTTCACCCAGAAGCAGCCCAGCCGCTTGCCAGAGAGATGCCCTGCGTGACCAACGGAGCAGCTTCCAGTCTGGGCGCTCAGCGAGTGTTTTGCCGTGCCCCGGTGCACGGCGGCTGTCGGTGCTCCTGGAACCCAGCCCTTCAGGAAGGCGAGCCTGCTCGGGGCCGTCTGCGCCCAGCAGACCTTGCGGACCTCAAAACCTGGTGGGACAGAGGTGGATGCTGGGCAGGGTGCTCGGGAGCTGACCCGAGCAGGTTTCTGCCAGGCACGGGTGAGTCTCGGGCTTATCCCTGCTCCAGAAGCTCTGCCGTGTGCTGCTTTCCCGGGGGCAGAGCCCCGAGTGCTGCTCGTGGCCGCTCACCTCAGAATCACAGAATCACAGAATAGTAGGGGTTGGAAGGGACCACTGTGGGTCATCTAGTCCAACCCTCCTACCGAAGCAGGGTCACCCAGAGCAGGCTGCACAGGACCTTGTCCAGGCGGGTCTTGAATATCTCCAGAGAAGGAGACTCCACAGCCTCCCTGGGCAGCCTGTTCCAGGGCTCCGTCACCCTCAGAGGGAAGAAGTTCTTCCTCATGTTCAGATGGAACCCTCGGTGGGAGCTGCAGCACCGTCCTGCATGGGAGAAATAAGGTTTTTATGAGCTGGCCACCCATGGTTTGCCTCCACAGCTCTCCTTGCTTTGACCCTCCACTCAACACTTAAGTCTGGGAGCTTGTGTTGAACACCGGGGTGACCCATGGGGACAAGCCAACCCATCACCCTGTTGCTAACAGAACCAAGCCGGGCCTCGAGGAGGAACCCAAGGAAGGCGAAGCACCTTAACGAGACCTTTCCCTCGCTCTGCCCGACGCCACGTCAGCCTGGTGCCGGTGTGGTGCTTCCCATCCGCGAGCAGAGCTCCTGAATGAACAAACTGACCCGGGCCTCATCTGGAGTACTGTGTCCAGTGCTGGGCTCCCCAGTTCAAGAAAGATGAGGAGCTACTGGAGAGAGTCCAGCGGAGGGCTACGAGGATGAGGAGGGGACTGGAGCATCTCCCCTACGAGGAGAGGTTGAGGGAACTGGACTTGTTCAGCCTGGAGAAGAGAAGGCTGAGAGGGGACCTTAGAAATGCCTCTAAATATCTGCAGGGTGGGTGTCAGGAGGATGGGGCCAGACTCTTTGCAGTGGTGCCCAGCGACAGGACAAGGGGCAATGGGCACAAACTGGAGCAGAGGAAGCTCCAGCTGAACATGAGGAAGAACTTCTTCCCTCTGAGGGTGCCGGAGCCCTGGCCCAGGCTGCCCAGGGAGGCTGTGGAGTCTCCTTCTCTGGAGATATTCCAGCCCCGCCTGGCCGCGGTGCTGTGCCCCCTGCTCTGGGTGACCCTGCTTGGGCAGGGGGCTGGGCTGGGTGACCCACAGAGGTCCCTGCCAACCCCTACCATTCTGTGATTCTGTGAAGGGAGGGAAAACTCCCCGTGCTCAGCGCCGGGGTGGTCCCCTTGACTCGGAGCGTGCGTGCTCCGTTGCAGGAGGACCCACGTCTATCGCCGCCGCTCAGCTCCGCTTTCTGCCACCCCACGCGAGCCGGCGGGTCTCACACTGCTGCGCGCTCGACAGGCTGAATGGTGAAATTTAAATTTAGAGGAAAATATGACTGGGGTGGAAGGAACGAGCCGAGCACCGCTCGCTGTCGTCTTTCCTTCCTGCGCCCTTGCTCTCGCCGGGGGTGGCTGCTGGGTTCGCCGGCGCGTTCCTCCGGCTCCCGGAGCGACGCGCCGGCTGTTGCGATATCTCCTCCCGGCTCCGGCGAGGAGGAGGTGTGGGAACCAGACAAGTGGTACCCGAGCTGGCAGGGCTATTTCGAGATCACCCCACCCCGGGCACGGTGCTGACGTCTTGCCGAGGGGCCGGAGCGAGCCGTGGCCGGGGCGTGAGGCTCTCCTGACTCATCGACCTCGAGAAGCGTGGAGCTGCCTCAGCCCCGTGTCCTGTCTGCCTTTTTAATTGCAGGTGGCTCCATGTCCCAATTCCAGAGCTCCTGGGAGATGCAGCAGCAGAGCGTGCCGTACCTTCCCGACACAGGTAAACGCGAACCCCGCTCTGCGCCGAGGACGTTCTCCCTGGGGCTCTGTCTGTCGTCTCCTGGGAGCCGTCTCCAGGCAGCGCAGATGACCAGGGCTCCTGGCTAAAGGCACTCGGAGCGTGGGCTGGGCTGGGTTTCGGGTGAGGTAGAGGTGAAACCAAGACCGGAGGAAGCCCCACGCTCCCGGGACTGCGCTGGGAGCGATGAGGAGTGTTTTACACGGGACAATTCCAGCGCCAGCTAAAAGCCTCTCGAAGGCAGCAGCTATCTGCAGTGCCTCCAGAGAACGTTTAGCCCTACATAAAAAACCAAAGAGCTTGTTTGAATCTCTGGAATCAGCTCAGAATTTATCTGGAGACGTGTGGAAGGGGCAGGGGGGGAGGCACGGGAGCTGCTGGGCTCCGGACCCAGCCTGTCCCGCCGGCGCTGCCTGAAACCGCAGCCTTGGTGTGGTCTCTACCACGATTTGGTGCCGTGAAAAACTTGGACCCTTTTGTTTCGCCAGTGCTTTCAGCTGCTGGGGCGTTCCAGCAGCAGACAGGCTTCTCCCAGTGGATGCTGCAAGCCAGGGAAAGTCTATTAAAAGCTCCATTTTAATATTAATTTCAGCAGTCTGCGTTAGGAGCACTGTTTCCTCCCTCTCTTGTTTACGTCCCCGTTGAGGATGATTTTTTTTTTTTAAGCAATACTCGCTCTTGGGATTTTTCTCGCTTACGGGAGCTGGCGTGAGGGTGCTGGTTCTGCTTCCTGCCTCTGCGCGAGGGAAATTCTGCGCCCGCGGGCGGGCGGCCTGACCTCTTTCCCTGCGGTTTTGCAGCATCGCTCGGGGTGGGTTCTGGTCCCTGCGAGGCTTTCTGAAAACAAAAGTGCAGGAGTTCAGGGGGGGTGGGAAGTGACCTGGGTTTGGGGTGGGCTAGAGGAGTTCTCCCACTGACGCTGAGCAAGCTGCTGCGAGCGTGTGCTGGGGTGTGTCTCGGGCTGGGGGGATCAGTGCTGGTTTTACTGGTGTCGCTGGGCGAATGCGCGCATGCACTAAAAACTAGCCAGAACCCGCTTTTTTGCGGTGTTGGTGCACCAGGCCGAAGGGAACGCGGGAGCTGGTCTCGCCAAATCGTCTTGAAGCCAACGAAAAACCCTTTATTTGCATCTAATTTGCTTCTTGGAAAGCTGTGGCCGCTTCACGAAATGAAGACTTGGCTTTCTCTGCTCCCCCAGAGATGGAGACGGTGGCTGCCAGCACGTCGCTTCCCGACCCGGCCGGCGACTTGGACAGGAACGTGCCCCGGATCTGTGGCGTCTGCGGGGACAGAGCCACCGGCTTTCACTTCAACGCCATGACCTGCGAAGGCTGCAAGGGCTTCTTCAGGTGAGCGAGAGTCCTGGGGAGGAGGAATCTTCCTCCGGGACCAGCAAGCCTTAAGGAGCGGCCGATCCGGTCCTCGGGGTGCTGCCTGCCTGCTCGCCCGCTCACCTGGAAGCCGAGCCTGGCCGGAGCCGTGCCCTCGAAGCTCGCTAACGGGGAGATGGCAAAGCTTTTCCCTTCTCGTGGCTCGCTGTGGCACCCTGCGGCTGGGAAATGGGTGGTTTTCCCCTTCACCGGAGGTTTCCATCTCTCTGGGAGCCTTGCAGACCTCTGCGTGCTGCGTAGGGAGGAGCGTGAGAGCCTCCGGCGCGCTGCGGGTAGCTTCTGGGAAAATACACCTGAAACTAGAAATCTTTGCCAACTAGGCTGGTATGACGGCCACAAAGTCCTTTTCTTTGAAGCAAGCTGCCTCTGATGGCTGCTCGGAAGCTTGGTGCCCTGGTGCATGGAGATGCTCGTGGTCCTCACCCAGTGGAGCGGGCACCAAGCTCTTCCCAAAATCGGGCGGTCGTTAGCTCGCGACCCGGACCCTGGGGGGCTCTAAGGTAGCTGTGGGCTGCGTATGCGGCTGTTCTGAGGCTTTTTTTCCACGGTCAGGTGGGGGTCTTGGGTGGTCTCAAGTTGGGCAGCAGCGCGGAAACATCTCTGAAGGCTGCCGGGGTCGGGAGAGCTGCGGGGTGGTGGGCGCTCGTTAGCGGCGCGGTTTTAGCCCTGCGTCTGCCGAGGCGAAGCTGCCACCCAGACAGGGCTGAGCCGCGCGCGTGGGAGTTGGGCTCGCTCGCACCAAGCGAGTGACTAATTGCTGGGGAAACGAAGCGAGGTAATGAGTGGCGTGGGACTGGCTGGGGAAAGCCTTGCTCAAGTGTTTTGCGCCGTGAGGAGATGGTGGCACAGGTGGCCGTGGGACTGCAGACGCCACAGCGCCCAGCTTTGCGCCGTGAGCTGGCGTCTGACACCAACCAGAGCTCGAACTGAAAGTCCGAACTCCTCCTCTGGCAGGAATTTTGGGGCGAGACGGGGGTTTTCGTGTGCCACAGGCTTGCAGGCTGCTGTCGAACGGGGCGGCTTTGAAGCCCGGCCAACCTGAGCGACAACATTTTCCTCAATTATTGCTGCTCAATGAGCACCTCTTCCTTCAGGTGCCCTGGTCTGGGGTCCCTGGCCTTCCCTGTCCCCACTGTGGCCACAGAGGCGATGGGCCGGCTTTTGACCTCTGAAATGGCTGGTGCTGCTTGATGAACCCTCCTTGGGCGTGATGTGGCTCTGGCGTTACAGAATCCCAGCATGGCAGGGGTTGGAGGGACCTCTGTGGGTCACCCAGCCCAACCCCCTGCCCAAGCAGAGGCACCCAGAGCAGGGGGCACAGCACCGCGTCCAGGCGGGGCTGGAATATCTCCAGAGAAGGAGACTCCACAGCCTCCCTGGGCAGCCTGGGCCAGGGCTCCGTCACCCTCACAGGGAAGAAGTTCTTCCTCGGGTTCAGCTGGAGCTTCCTCTGCCCCAGTTTGTGCCCGTTGTCCCTTGTCCTGTCGCTGGGCACCGCTGGAAAGAGTCTGGCCCCGTCCTCCTGACCCCCACCCTGCAGATATTTAGAGGCATTTCTCAGGTCCCCTCGCAGCCTTCTCTTCTCCAGGCTGAACAAGCCCAGCTCCCTCAGCCTCTCCTCGTAGGAGAGATGCTCCAGTCCCCTCCTCATCCTCATAGCCCTGCGCTGGACTCTCTCCAGTAGCTCCTCATCTTTCTTGAACTGGGGAGCCCAGCACTGGACCCAGCACTGCAGATGGGGCCTCCCCAGGGCAGAGCAGAGGGGGAGGAGAACCTCCCTTGCCCTGCTGCCCACACTCCTCCTCATGCACCCCAGGATCCCATTGCCCTTCTTGGCACCCAGGGCACACAGCGAGCCCTGCTGCTGCATGTCCCCATCTCTGTTGTCACACCGTTGTAATCATGCAAAACCTGCAGCTGGGACAGTATTTCTGAGCAGACATCTTAACGACGTGGAGAGCTCTCATCCTGAGCTGGCCCTTCATGCCCCATATAAAGCCTTTAGTTTCAATTTAAGGCTCTTACTACTTTTTTTTCAATCTTGCTTTCCAGGCACGCTCTCCCCACGCCAGGTCTTGGCGCGTTCCCTCTTGCTTCTTTACGTGCCATTTTCTGTCGCTGGGTTCTTCAACGCCCGCTGCTTTCTGCGGTGAAACGCAGCAGCGGTGCCGTGGAGGAGCCTGGAGCCCGTGGAACCGGGCTGCGCATCGCTCCGCAGCACCTGGGGCTTATGGCAGGCTCTGCTTGGGTGCGCTTGCTGGCTTTCCATTTTCAGCTTGTGCTCGCCGAGCTGGGCTCGGGGAGGTGGGGGGGGGGAATTCCCTGTGCTGGTCTCCATTTAGGGTGGGCTTCCCTGGGAGGTCGGGCTCGCAGCCTTGGCTGGAAGGGGCTGAACGAGGGCGAGCGGCCGTGAACGTCGAACCTTGGGGAGGTTTCAGGGCTTTCCGAGTGCTCCCAGGCCGTGGATGGGACTTGCGGGCCGGGCTCCTGCGTACCCGCTCCCTGCGCGCCGTGGCCTGGGGATGCCGGGCTGCCGGCGGAGCTGCTGGAGGAGCTCCTGACGGCCCTCACCCCCCTCAGGGATGCTCCTGTGTGACGCGGTTCTCCGGCGCGAAGCCTCCCAGCAGGTCCCGGGTTGGACCCTACAGAAGGCGCTGGGAATTTACCGGCACCTCGGGGCGCTCGGGCGTGCGCGTAACCTGCAGCGCAAACGGGCGCGAGCCAACCTTTGGCCGCTGGCTCCAAAGTCCGCTGCTTATTAATGATGCCAACGGCAACAGGAGCCTTTTATTGAGCTCTGCTGTTTACTCGGGAGCTCTTAAAAAGCAGCGAAGCCCCAGTGATTTATTCTGCTGTGACGTGGCTGAAGCGTCCACGGTTTCTCTGGTTTCTTCTGCAGTCCCAGCCTTCCCCCGGCGCAGTGACACCGGGCGTTGAGAGCAGAGCGGCTTAGAAAGGCTCCGGGTCTTTCAACACCTCTGACATCCCCACCCATCCTCTCTGCATCGCTGAGTCTCCCCTCCTGTCCTCCTCCCCAGTTCTGCCCCGTGTTCTGTGTGAACAGATGTAAAGCCATCCTCTTCCTCCTTCCCCAGAGGTCCCTCAAGATGTTTCGGGGCAAGGAGTTGTCGGGAGGGTTCCTGCGATCAGAAGTGGGGGACGGAGCTGGCAGGATCTGGGGGAGAAGATCCACAATAGGTGTTGAAGAGCTGCAGCTCTGCTCCCAGCGTTGAGCACTGGTGTCCCAAGGGGCTTCCTGGGCGGCTGCGTAGGTGCAAGGGGGGAGGAACTGGGGTTTTCCGACCCCCAAGGGTTTCACCGGCGGTTCGGTGGCAGAATGGCTCCTCGCCTGTCAGCCCTGCACTGGGACGGCCGAGCCGTGCCAGCGAGGCCACGGCGGGCATTGGCTGCGAGTAGGGCGTAGCCTTCAGGAAAGGGTTCTGCAGATGTGAGTGGTGTCTGTTCAAAGCCCACTTTGCTGATAAAAACTCGGAAAGAGTCACTGGGAAGATCCATCCTGCCCGGTGAGGGACCCCCTGCGGCACAGTTGCCTGGCGCAGGTCTGCTCCGGGCTTCGCTCTCCCTCCCGGGGGGCTGTCGGGCTGCTCCTCACTGCCTGGCTTTGGTGGGACCCCCCAGTTCTGATAACCCAAAAGCCATTCACAGGGGCACCGGGGTTCGCTCTCTCCTTGGTGTGCTGGGCAGGACCGTTGCGCGTGCGTCTACCAAAAGCCAAGGGGAGCTCCGCGGCAGCAGTCGGGGGGTGGCTGGCGACCGGGTTTTGTGGCTGGGAGGAGGTGAATCGCAGCCCTCGCTGGGGCTGGAGCGCCCGCCGCATCGGTCAGTCCACGTGTCCTGGGTGCCAAGAAGGGCAATGGGATCCTGGGGTGCATGAGGAGGAGTGTGGGCAGCAGGGCGAGGGAGGTTCTCCTCCCCCTCTGCTCTGCCCTGGGGAGGCCCCATCTGCAGTGCTGGGTCCAGTGCTGGGCTCCCCAGTTCAAGAAAGATGAGGAGCTACTGGAGAGAGTCCAGTGCAGGGCTGTGAGGATGAGGAGGGGACTGGAGCATCTCTCCTACGAGGAGAGGCTGAGGGAGCTGGGCTTGTTCAGCCTGGAGAAGAGAAGGCTGCGAGGGGACCTGAGAAATGCCTCTAAATATCTGCAGGGTGGGGGTCAGGAGGACGGGGCCAGACTCTTTCCAGTGGTGCCCAGCGACAGGACAAGGGGCAACGGGCACAAACTGGAGCAGAGGAAGCTCCAGCTGAACCCGAGGAAGAACTTCTTCCCTCTGAGGGTGATGGAGCCCTGGCCCAGGCTGCCCAGGGAGACTGTGGAGTCTCCTTCTCTGGAGATATTCCAGACCTGGATGGACAATGTCCTGTGCAGCCTGCTCTGGGTGACCCTGCTTGGGCAGGGGGTTGGGCTGGGTGACCCCAGAGGTCCCTGCCACCCCCTGCCATGCTGGGGTTCTGTGACTCTCGGGGCAGCTCCGCCGCTGCTGTGCCTGACCCCCCTCTGTTCGAATAAACTGCAATTTTCATACCAAACCCCTCATCTTGGCTTGCCCTCGCTCACAGGACATCTTTCCCTGCCCAAGGGCCTCATGTTCTTCTGGCTTGTTTGTGCATTCCCCAGCCTTGCCCCGGGCTCCGGGGCAAAAGCCAAGCTGCCCGCCTGCCCCAGGTGCTCAAAACCAGAATCGCTCACCGAAACTGGGGTGTTTTGGGGTGTTCGGTTCCAAACCCTGACTTGCCCCTGAGCAGAGCGATGTTTGTCCCCGTTCCTGGGAGAGCACAGGTCCTGCTGGTCTCGGTGGCAGGGGAAAACAGGGAGAGAAGCGATCAGCTGAGAGCCAGCTGCTGGGTGAAACGGGAGCTGCTGGGTGCGAGGCAGGCTGGGGGGGGGCTCTGCCCTCCCCCTTGCCTGTACTGATTTTCCTAAATGCATTTATTCATGTGAGGTGAAGGGAGAGTAAAGCCTCTTTGTTTACATCTCCCTGTCTAAAATAGCCTCTAATTGCACGCTCTGTGCCGCTCGGGTCCGCAGCCCGAGAACGGGTTTTATATTTATCTGCTACGAGGGCAGGGCTGGCGCCGTGCCGGGGCTCGAGGGGCCCCTCTGCCATCGCCCGTTCCCCGCGTCCACGTCGCTCGCTCGGCGTCACGGAGGGGTTTCAGTGCTCGGAGAGGGTCCCTTTCCTCGCGGGAGGCCCTTCGGTCCCGGTGTGGGGATGCGGCATGGACGCGGTGGCAGATTTCCCGCTGCCATACGTCCGTGGCACCTCCCTGCTGCATCCACCTCCGAGCACCCCGGCTTCGGCTCTCCAGCCCGGAGGCACCCCGCGCTTGGTTTCACCTCTGCTCAGAACCCCATCTTCATTTAAAAACACGCAGCACCTTCAGAGAGAGCAGCAAACCCAGGGATTGGCTTCGCCGGGCGATGGTGGAGCAGCTCTCTCCAAAGCAGACGTGGCAGCGGAGAAACCACAGAATCACAGAATAGTAGGGGTTGGAAGGGACCTCTGTGGGTCACCCAGTCCAACCCCCCTGCCGAAGCAGGGTCACCCACAGCAGGCTGCACAGGATCTTGTCCAGGCGGGTCTGGAATATCTCCAGAGAAGGAGACTCCACAACCTCCCTGGGCAGCCTGGGCCAGTGCTCCATCACCCTCAGAGGGAAGAAGTTCTTCCTCATGTTCAGACGGAACTTCCTGTGCCTCAGTTTGTGCCCATTGCCCCTTGTCCTGTCACTGGGCACCACTGGAAAGAGCTTGGCCCTGGAGCGGACCCGCGCAGCCCAGCCCCGAGCGTGTCACCAGCGGTCGGGGCGCAGGACGGCCCCGCGGCGCGGCCGGCGTTCGCCGGGAGCTCCGGCTTTGACCCTTTGTACTTGGAAGCTTTACAGGCCCGGCGGCGGGGGAACGTGGCGCGGTGTGGTTTTGGTGGAAGGGGGTCATTACGTGAAGCGTTGTTTCCCTTGTGTCCTGCAGCGAGGTTTCTTTCTCCTCCGTGCACAAACATCCGCTCCAGCCAGTTATTCCAGCAAAGCCAGGCTTCAAAGGCTGGTAAATATTTAATAACACGTGCTGCTTCGGTACATGCCGGCCTCCGCTCTGGTTTCTTTCGCTGCTGGGGGGGGGGTTTCTCGACAATCCTCCCACCCTTCTTTTGGCCTTCCAAATACCTGCTCAGAACCAGAAAGCTCTCTGACCCGTGGCTGGACCCCTCGGCGGCAGCCGTGGAGGAGGCTCTCCCTCCCCGTGCTGTCCAGCGATGCCCGGACCCCCGAGGTCAGACCCGTAGCTGCGCCCGGCCGGGTGCAGCCGCTCCAGCTGGGCCTCCGCGCGCGGCCAGCGGAGCTGGACAGCCAGGTCCAAGGTCCCTCCAGCACCCTCTCTCCGGCAGCTTGATGTCCAGAGAGCTGCGCTTGCGTCTCCTCCCGACGTCCGCAGCAGCCTCTTCACAGAATCCCAGCATGGTCGGGGTTGGAAGGGACCTCTGGGGGTCATCTGGTCCAACCCTCCTGCCGAAGCAGGGTCACCTACAGGAGGCTGTAGAGGACCTTGTCCAGGCGGGGCTGGAATATCTCCAGAGAAGGAGACTCCACAGCCTCCCTGGGCAGCCTGGGCCAGGGCTCCGTCACCCTCAGAGGGAAGAAGTTCTTCCTCATGTTCAGACGGAACTTCCTGTGCCTCAGTTTGTGCCCATTGCCCCTTGTCCTGTCACTGGGCACCACTGGAAAGAGCTTGGCCCCGTCCTCCTGACACCCACCCTGCAGATATTTGTAAGCATTTCGAAGGTCCCCTCTCAGCCTTCTCTTCTCCAGGCTGAACAAGCCCAGCTCCCTCAGCCTCTCCTCGTAGGGGAGATGCTCCAGTCCCCTCCTCATCCTCGTAGCCCTGCGCTGGACTCTCTCCAGTAGCTCCTCATCTTTCTTGAACTGGGGAGCCCAGAACTGGACACAGTACTCCAGATGAGGCCTCACCAGGGCAGTGTAGAGGGGAAGGAGAACCTCCCTCGTCCTGCTTGCCACACTCTTCTTGATGCACCCCAGGATTCCATTGGCTTTCTTAGCAAAGTCAAAATAGCGTTGAGTTGACCCGAGATGGTTTTTTTCCCGTTCCTCTCCAGGAGAAGCATGAAGAGGAAAGCGATCTTCACGTGCCCCTTCAACGGTGACTGCAAAATCACCAAGGACAACCGGCGGCACTGCCAGGCCTGCCGGCTGAAGCGCTGCGTGGACATCGGCATGATGAAAGAGTGTGAGTACGCGCGTCCCGCTCCGCGCGGCGATGGCCCTGTCCTGCTCCGTCAGCGCGCGGCGCGGGAGGCAGGCACGCGAGCGTGATGGCCGAGATTGGGAGGGGACACAAAGGGCAGGGGAGGTGATGAGGGTAATGATTGAGAGGAGCTCGTTTAATGATTGAGGCTTTAATGATTGGGGCTGTTCCCGTGGTGGGTAGCGATCTGGGGAGCTGCTTTTTTCAGAGCCGCGTTGCCTTTCAGAGACTCTTTGAGGCTGGGAAAGGCCTCTGAGGTCAAGTCCAACCGTCACCCCAACCCCACCCTGCCCACTAAACCATGTCCCCAGGGGCCACATCCATGCGGTTTCTGAACCCCTCCAGGGATGGGGACCCCACCACTGCCCTGGGCAGCCTGGTCCAAGGCCTGACCGCTCTTCCAGTGAAGAAGTTTTCCCCAATATCCAATCTGAACCTTCCTTGAGGCCATCGCCTCTCGTCCTGTCGCTGGGGACCGGGGAGCAGAGCCCAACCCCCCCTCAGTGCCCCCTCCTGCCAGGGAGCTGCAGAGAGCGATGAGGTCCCCCCTCAGCCTCCTCTTCTCCAGCCTGAGCAGCCCCAGCTCCCTCAGCCGCCCCCCACCAGCCTGGTTCTCCAGACCCCTCACCCTTTGCGGGGTCCTGGGGGGCATCACCTCACCGCCAGCATCCAGGGCCGTTTCCGATTGACTCCCGGTTCCGTTGGCTGAAGTCACCCCCGTCCTACCCGTGCGAGGTCATCGTCCAACGCCTTTCTGCGCGCTCCTTGCTGCATCCAAAGCGGGCGAGCTGAAGGAGCTTCCCCACAGTTTCGCCGTGCCGTAGCTTTTTGGGGGGGGCTTTATTCTTGCGACGCGGGTCCGTCCGCCCAGCCACGTGCACAGCAGCCTTAAGTAAACAGCAGAGGGAAGTAAAGTAGTTTTTTAACCCAACCCAAACACGCTGATGTTGGCCAAATATTTATTTTCTCCAGCTATATTTATAGATAGGCAGCTTTTAAAAATAAAATCTCTTTGGCACGCGTCCTCCTACGTACGCCCGCTTTCCGCATCCGAAGGCTGCTGAGGAGGAGGAGGCTGGTGTTCGTGGGGTGTTCGGACCGAAGCAGCAGCCCCCTGCCAGGAGACACGGCCAGCAGGCCATCGCCTCGGGGCCTGGATGCGCCGGAGAACTGGGGAAACGGGAGCGGAGCTCGTTTCCCGACGTGGCGAGCGGAGAGCGAGCGGCGTCCGATGTCCCAAGGTGCCACCAAAACGCCTGGGTCCTCCGGAAAATCAGAACTTGTGGGTGTCTGCAGGGAAAAAAGCCTGAATTCCCAGTTGTCCCAGAGGTGGAGCAGACCCCCGAAGAAGAGAAGATCCCCGGCTCTTCCTCTTTTAAACCAGCACCCATCCCCCATGCAGAAGGGGTGGCAGCCCACCCAATCCACCACGTGTTCCCGCGCTGTGGGTGAGGACGGGGACGCGGGAGCCCGCGGGAGCCAGGCAGCGCGGTTCATTTGGCGCAGCCGTCGCTAACGAGGGGAACGTGTCGACTCGCCGCCGTGAATGACCCGGGAAAGGCCGGCACATTCGGCGGCAGCGACGCGCGGGGTCCCGGGGCTGCGCGTGCTCTCCACGGGAGTTAACTAATAAGCGACCCCGTTAACGATCTGGTACTGGATTAACAAAACTTAACCGGGGGAGACTAAAAATAGCCGCCCCGCGGACTTTGCTGCGGGTTAAGCGGAGGGGAACGCGGCGTGGTGCTGTGATTTTTAGGTCGAATCGGGGACCTTGAAGCTCGTGCGAGGGTTTTGTGTCTTCCCCGGGCTGTCGTCGGAGGCGGTGAGGATGGTCACAGGCAAGGCTGGGCCAGTTGGACCCCGCTGCCGGTGGGATCCGAGTCCCAAGCAGAAATGAGAGCACGAGACGGGGATAAAGCGGAGGAGGAGGGCAGACGCTGGCAGACCTCGTGCCCGCGTTAATTCCGTTAATTTTTCCATCTGAACATGAGGAAGAACTTCTTCCCTCTGAGGGTGACGGAGCCCTGGAACAGGCTGCCCAGGGAGGCTGCGGAGTCTCCTTCTCTGGAGATATTCCAGCCCCGCCTGGCCGCGGTGCTGTGCAGCCTGCTCTGGGTGACCCTGCTTGGGCAGGGGGGTTGGACTGGGTGACCCCAGAGGTCCCTTCCAACCCCTACCATTCTGTGATTCTGTGATTCTGTGATTCTGTAATTCGCGGTCTGGCGCAGGCAGACCCTCCTCCGTCCCCGGAGGGTGCGGTGGTCGGGTGACCTGGAGGGTTTCAGCCATCGCCTCCAGCCCAAACCACGCAGGGCTGCGACCGGCGGCAGCGCGGCCGTGCCGAGGGTCCCTTCCCCGGCGCGCGGTCCGGGTGTGGGCGCAGCGGACACCGCGGTGATGGGCTGGAGGAGCCAGCGCTTGTCGGGCAGGCGCAGCGGGGAAGGGATGGCGTGTGTTGAAACTCACGGAGAGCGAAAGCCCGGAGCCGCCGGCGCTCCCCGGGGAGCTGGGACAGCGTCGGGGCGGCCGCCGTCCCCGCAGGGGGGGAGGTTGGGAGCTGGCGGGCAGCCGAGGTTACGGCCATAAGGCTGGAGCAGGATTTATAGCCCCGCCGCAACGCCTGGGTCCACCCCGAGCAGCCAGCGTTAGCAAATCACAGAATCACAGAATCACAGAATCACAGAATAGTAGGGGTTGGAATGGACCTCTGTGGGTCATCTAGTCCAACCCTCCTGCCCAAGCAGGGTCACCCACAGCAGGCTGCACAGGACATTGTCCAGGCGGGTCTTGAATATCTCCAGAGAAGGAGACTCCACAGCCTCCCTGGGCAGCCTGGGCCAGGGCTCCGTCACCCTCAGAGGGAAGAAGTTCTTCCTCATGTTCAGACGGAACTTCCTGTGCCTCAGTTTGTGCCCGTTGCCCCTTGTCCTGTCGCTGGGCACCACTGAAAAGAGCTTGGCCCCATCCTCCTGACCCCCACCCTGCAGATATTTAAATAGCTGTGGCTCTCCCGCCTGCCGTATCGGCGCAGGGTAAAGCGCGGGGCGAGCTCGCGGGGCGGGTGATGGGCAGAGGTGAAGCCCCCCTTACAGCCATGGCCTTTGGGAACGCTCCTCCGCCGCTGCTGGGAGCCGATTCCCTTCGGGTGGCTCCGAGGAGGGCAGGTCTCCAGCCCCGGGATGCCTCGGCTGCCCGGGCCGCTTCCCACCGGGGTTTCCTTAGGGTGATGCTTAGCGTGGATGTACTTGAAAGTGCGGCGAAGGGTTCGGCGCTGGACTTTCCCACCTGCTTTGGCACTGTTTTGGGTGGCAAAATGCTGAAATTCTCCCTCCTGCCCTGCAAAATTATCTTTTGCCGGCTGCCTGGAGCTCAGGAAGGGACGTCCATCCCTTGGGGCCGCGATGCCCAAAGCGTGGAGCGTCAGGTGGACCCAGGGTCCGCAGCCGCCCGTAACCTTTGGGTGCTTCCCCTCCCAGCCCCTCTGCCCCTGCTCCCCGAGCCTTGAACAGCTCTCCAGCGCTGGCAGGGACAGGGGACAGATCGCCTGCCCCGCACGGTCTAAAGCGGGAAGATAAATGATGCATCACCAAATCCAGCGGCCGCAGGGACCCACGGGGCTGCAGCGGTCTCACGGCGTTGAATTTATCCTCTCCCCGCCACGTTATTTGCTGTTGGGGAGTTTTTTTGTGCCCGTCGTGGTGCCAGCCAGCTGGGGATCAGGGAGTCTCCTTGGGAGGGTCCCCAGCCGGGTCCTGGGGTGGTCTGTCCCTTGGCAGCCGGGTCCTCAGACATGGGTGCAGGTGGTTGGAGCTCGTCCCCCTCCCCGGTGCCGCAGCAGGGTCTGGAGCTCGCCGGGGGTCAGCACCCTGTGGATCCCCTCTCCCCTGTTCCGAGGAAAGGGCTGGCCGGGAGCTGCCTGCAGCCACGAGCAGCTGATGCTCAGCGTCATCGCCACGAGGCTCGATTTATGATCTCAGTGCCGAAAATCCCCAAAGGGACAAAAAAAAACAACCCCCAAACCCTGCATCATTCTCGGAGCCGGGGAGCGGAGCAGAAACTGGAAGGAGATTGTGCGGAGAGAGGGGTAACTCCCGCGTGGGTCCGGAGCGGAGCGGGGATGCTCGGGGACCGGCAGCGCGCGGGCAGCGGTGCCTGGCCGGGTCACGGTTGTCCCGGGCGGGACGAGGGTGAGCGAGGAGCGAGGTGGCGTTTCCAGCTCTCCTCTGCTTCCCCGAATAGGCGGTGATGCTCCAAGCGGAAAAAATCCCCCCCGCTGCCCCGACCGTGGGCTGTGTTATTCCCCGGCGCCGGAGCCGCTGCACGGCAGCGTTGTGCAACGCCGGCCTCTGGGACCGGAGCCTGGCCGAGAGCCGGAGCACGAGAGCGAGGGAAGAGTCTGTGATTCTGTGATTCTGTGATTCTGTGATTCTGTGAAGAGTCGCGGCCGCCCGGGAAAACGTCACTTGCTGGCGGTCGGCGTTGGCAGACTGGCCGGGAAGCGTCCCCGCTCCCCGCGGGCTCGACGCACGCGCTGTGAGGCTGCAGCGTGCTGGGTGACCGGAGCAGGCATGGCAGCCGGCAGCAGCTGAGCATCTCGGAAGCCTTCCCCGCCACCCGGGCAAGCGCGGCGTCGGGTAGCCGCGGCTCGGCTGCGTCGGAGGGACGCGACCTCCTCGGCTGGAGGAGAGCGGTACCGGGGGCCTCGCAGCTGCTCCCCCCGCTGCGGTTTGCTCCGGCGCGGGTCCGGGACCTGCGATTTAAATCGCTGCTGCCTGCGCGTCGCGGCGAGCTTTGCCTCTCTCTGCTTTCTGCGTGCTGGAGGGGATGCGCGCGGTCTGGCCAGCCCGTGGCATCCCATTACCCAAAATCCCAGCATGGTAGGGGAGGAACCTGGTGAGGTTCAACCAGGGCAAGGGCAGGGTCCTGCCCCTGGGGAGGAACAACCCCAGGCACCAGCACAGGCTGGGGCTGAGCTGCTGGAGAGCAGCTCTGCGGAGAGGGACTGGGAGTGCTGGGGGATGACAGGGTGACCCTGAGCCAGCAGCGTGCCCTGGGTGCCCAGAAGGCCAAGGGGATCCTGGGGTGGATGAGGAGGAGTGTGGGCAGCAGGGCGAGGGAGGTTCTCCTCCCCCTCTGCTCTGCCCTGGGGAGGCCCCATCTGCAGTGCTGTGTCCAGTGCTGGGCTCCCCAGGTCAAGAAAGATGAGGAGCTGCTGGAGAGAGTCCAGTGGAGGGCTGCGAGGATGAGGAGGGGACTGGAGCATCTCTGCTACGAGGAGAGGCTGAGGGAGCTGGGCTTGTTCAGCCTGGAGAAGAGAAGGCTGAGAGGGGACCTTTGAAATTCCTCTAAATATCTGCAGGGTGGGGGTCACAAACCGTGCCGGTGCCGTCGCGGGGAGCCGGGAGCTGGGGACGGGAGCGGGATGGGGTGGGTGCAGGTTGGATGACCGATGAGGAAGGTGATGGGGATGCTGGCTCCAGCCCCTGCGCCTGTTCCTGACGCCTTCCCGGTCCCTGCAGTCATCCTGACGGATGAGGAGGTCCAGAGGAAGCGCGAGATGATCCTGAAGCGCAAGGAGGAGGAAGCGCTGAAGGAGAGCCTGAAGCCCAAGCTCTCGGAGGAGCAGCAGAAAGTCATCGACGTCCTCCTCGAGGCTCACCACAAGACCTACGACCCCACGTACGCCGACTTCACCAAGTTCCGGGTACGTCCCGTCGCGCCAGCCCCGATTCCCACGCACGGGACCAAGCGGTTCCTGCCCGGAGGCACCAAACCCATCTCACCCCGTGGCTTCTCATCAGCGAGGAGCTAAAAACCCCGGTGCTTGACCCAACCCGTTGGCAGCAGGGGAACGACCACCAGCAAATGGCTCTCCCAGCCCCGTCCTCACGCCCTGCTCTCTCTTCCAGCCCCCCGTCAGAAGCAACGCCAGCGGCAGGGCGGGAGCGAGATCCTCCTCCATCCTCACCCAGGACCTCTCGTCGGAGGACTCCACCGACCTCTTCGGCTCCGACGCCTTCAGCGCCTTTCCAGGTACCAGGCTCTCCTCTCCGCCAGCGGTGGGGGGACAAGGGGAGCAGCTTTACTGAGTTCTGGCCATTCAGACCCTTGTTTTACCTCTTCTGAGGAACTTCTTGAACCGTAAGACCTCTCCTGGGGGTGTTGCGAAGGCTTTTTGCGAGCAAAAAGCACGAAGTGCTTGGCCAGATTGAGGCCCTGCGGAGCTCTGGGTGTCTGAGTCCCCCGGGATGGCCGAGCGGGGCGCGGACAGAATGGTCGGGGCTGGCAGGGACCTCTGGGGTCACCCAGCCCAACCCCCTGCCCAAGCAGGGTCACCCAGAGCAGGCTGCACAGCACCGCGGCCAGGCGGGGCTGGAATATCTCCAGAGAAGGAGACTCCACAGCCTCCCTGGGCAGCCTGGGCCAGGGCTCCGGCACCCTCAGAGGGAAGAAGTTCTTCCTCGGGTTCAGCTGGAGCTTCCTCTGCTCCAGTTTGTGCCCGTTGCCCCTTGTCCTGTCGCTGGGCACCACTGGAAAGAGTCTGGCCCCGTCCTCCTGACCCCCACCCTGCAGATATTTAGAGGCATTTCTAAGGTCCCCTCTCAGCCTTCTCTTCTCCAGGCTGAACAAGCCCAGCTCCCTCAGCCTCTCCTCATAGGAGAGATGCTCCAGTCCCCTCCTCATCCTCGTGGCCTCGACGCGGACGCTGAGCTGCAGCGTCGCTGCTCCGGCTGCGGCCGGGCTCCATCACAGCCCAGGAGAGGAGTGAAAGGCCGCGGTGCCAAAACCTTGGTGCCGTTGGCAGCCGGCGAACGCGCAGCCCCGCTCCTCGCGTCCTGCTGCCCGGTGGCAACACGGAGCCCTCCTGGCAGGACGGACGCCATCGCTGCGGTGGGCGGGCAGCGCTCCCCTCGCCCCGCAGCATCCACCCCGCAGCCCCGGGTGCCCTCTGAGCAGCTCCCTCTCCGCAGAGCCCGTGGAGCCCCCAATGTTCTCCAACCTGGTCCTCTCCGAGGAGAACGACGAGAGCTCCTCCGTGAACATCGACCTCTCCCACCTCTCCATGCTCCCGCACTTGGCTGACTTGGTCAGCTACAGCATCCAGAAGGTGATCGGCTTTGCCAAAATGATCCCGGGCTTCAGGTGAGGCGTTGGCTCCCGGATCCGATGTCCACGGCAGTTTTCCGCTCTGGGGAATCCCGCCCTGCCCTTCACAGCCAGATGGTTTCTCTCTTTCATCTCCACATCCATCCCTCGGGCTCTCTTCCCTTCCCAGGTCTGTTTCTGCTCTCACGTTTTCTGTCTCTCCTCCTTCCTGGGGTTCCTCCTCTCCTCTCCGTACCCCGATTCTTTACCCTGTCAGCAAAATGCTTGGGCTGCCCGGATGCTGGAGGCCGTGGGAGCGGTCCCCATCCCAGTTTGTGCAGGACCTCAGGTCCCGTTTAGCTCCACTCGATACAGGCAGCTGCGGAAATACCCCGGGGAAACCCAGGGCGCGGGAGAACTGGGTGTAACTGGGTTACTGGTGGAGAGCCCGGCTGACCCGAGGCAGGATTCTGGTCCTTCGCTCGCTGGCTGGGTCTCGCATCTCCCTCCTCCCCCCGGCCCAGGGACCTGGCAGCAGAGGACCAGATCGCCCTGCTGAAATCCAGCGCCATCGAGGTGATCATGCTGCGCTCCAACCAGTCCTTCACCCTCGAGGACATGACGTGGACCTGCGGCAGCAACGACTTCAAGTACAGGGTCAGCGACGTCACCCAAGGTAACGGCACTGCCGCGCACCCCCCCTGCTTGCTGCGGGCTGGGAAATGCCACCCTGGCCCCAAATCCAGACGCCAAAACCCAGCGCCGAGGGGAAGACCACAGCTCGGCAGTGCCGCGGCTGGGCTGAGCCCCCCGTCCTGCCCTCCCGCCGTCTCCCGAGCCCCTGCAGCCGGACCGCACGGCCGGGCAGAGCCGGTAACTCCCGAAGGAAAGCCAAGCCGGAGCATGGCTGTAGCTCAGAGCTGGCTCTCTCCACACCAGGGCTCGAGCTCGGTTTGCGCCGAGCTGCCGCGAGGGCTGGGAAGCCGCTGCTCCGCAGCTGGGAAAGGTGGGGAATCCTGTCCGGAACCGTCCCTGCTTGAGGGTCTGGGGAGCAGCACGGAGAGCAGGGGGTGCAGATGACACACCCGGACCTTAAAGCTCTCCCTGCACTTGGAAGAGGCTCGGGGTAACGCGGGGATGCCGAGAGCCGTGGTGCAAGGGCAGAGATCCCGCGGGAGAAGCAGAGCGAGCGGCTGGGAAGAGATTCGGCTTGCAGGGAGGGCTCTGGGCACGAGTGGGGTCTGTGACGCTTGTGTGGCGTGGAAGTGATGAGAAGAAGGCAAAATGTCTGGAAGTGAATTGTCTTTATGGATTTCCAAAGCAAAACCCGCTCCATCATCACAGAATCTCCGAATCCCAGCATGGCAGGGGTTGGAGGGACCTCTGGGGTCACCCAGCCCAACCCCCTGCCCAAGCAGGGTCACCCAGAGCAGGGGGCACAGCACCGCGGCCAGGCGGGGCTGGAATATCTCCAGAGAAGGAGACTCCACAGCCTCCCTGGGCAGCCTGGGCCAGGGCTCCGGCACCCTCAGAGGGAAGAAGTTCTTCCTCGTGTCCAGCTGGAGCTTCCTCTGCTTCAGTTTGTGCCCGTTGCCCCTTGTCCTGTCGCTGGGCACCACTGGAAAGAGTCTGGCCCCGTCCTCCTGACGCCCACCCTGCAGATATTTAGAGGCATTTCGAAGGTCCCCTCTCCGCCTTCTCTTCTCCAGGCTGAACAAGCCCAGTTCCCTCAGCCTCTCCTCGTAGGAGAGATGCTCCAGTCCCTCCTCATCCTCACAGCCCTCCGCTGGACTCTCTCCAGTAGCTCCTCATCTTTCTTGAACTGGGGAGCCCAGCACTGGACCCAGCACTGCAGATGGGGCCTCCCCAGGGCAGAGCAGAGGGGGAGGAGAACCTCCCTGGACCTGCTGCCCACACTCCTCCTCATGCACCCCAGGATCCTATTGCCCTTCTTGGCACCCAGGGCACGCTGCTGGCTCATGGTCACAATCTCCCGCTTTAGAGAAACTGCTGGGGAGAAAAATACAATTAAAACCCAACGCGCGTTAGGCTGTATCAAAAGTCACAGAATCACAGAACGGTGGGGGGTGGAAGGGACCTCTGTGGGTCATCTAGTCCCCGGCTCCGTGCTGCGCTGAAGGAGGAGCTGCGGGGCTCCCCGCTCGCCCCTCGGCTCCGGAGGTCTCGTTCCAGAGCCCGCTGTGCTAAAGGTCCTCTCTCTTCCCAGCTGGCCACAGCATGGACCTGCTGGAGCCGCTGGTGAAATTCCAGGTTGGCTTGAAGAAGCTGAACCTGCACGAAGAAGAGCATGTGCTCCTGATGGCCATCTGCATCCTGTCCCCAGGTAGGACACTCGGCCCCCGAGGGCGTTCACCTGCCGGATTCTGGCTGTGGTGAGGCGCTTGTCCCCAGAAATGTCACCTTTCCCGAAGAGGGAAGGGAATCACCCTGCCTCCGTGGTATTCCGTAGATCGCCCCGGCGTGCAGGACACCTCGCTGGTGGAATCCCTTCAGGATCGCCTCTCGGAGATCCTCCAGACCTACATCCGCTGCAGGCACCCTCCTCCCGGCAGCCGCCTGCTCTACGCCAAGATGATCCAGAAGCTGGCCGACCTGCGGAGCCTCAACGAGGAGCACTCCAAGCAGTACCGCTGCCTCTCCTTCCAGCCCGAGCACAGCATGCAGCTCACGCCGCTGGTGCTCGAGGTCTTCGGCAACGAGATCTCCTGACTCCGGCCGCCGGCTCGAGCGCCCGCCGGTAAAGGGATAAGTCAGCCGGGCTTCCCGGAGGCAGCGAGCGGAGGGACGCGACGCCGGGCGGGGGTTTTGGACGCAGACGGTTGGGTTTCACACTACTGGAGGGTCCCGGCTTTGTCGTCCCACCCGCGGCAGCCGAGGTTTGCTCGCTGCGGGGCGGCGACGGGCCCAGACCCCCCCGCTTCGTGAGCAGCTTTCCCGCTTCGCCGCCGGCCGCCGGAGCTGACTTGTCCCTTTATGGAGATTTTGAGGGCTGCGCTGCCTTGAAACGCTTCTTTCCTGACCAAAAAACGGGGCTGTTCGGATGGAGAAGTGCTGGGGGGGGGTTGGGGGGGGAGACGGGCTCCCGGCATGGCCAAGCCCTCGGCGCCGTCCTCTGTCCCCCCCCCCCCCCCAAAAATCCGCAGCGCTCGCCTCCGCCCTGTTTCAAAGAGCCGATCGCACCGCACCCCGAAATCCCTGCCAGAAGATGCCGCGGGCTGCGTCCCCCCAGCCGTCACCAGTAAACCCACTCCCGGGAGACTGGGACGAAGCCGAAGCCGCCGGGACAGCCCCGGGAGGGGGAACCCACCCTGGGCGGCAGCGGCCGGCTGGGCTGTGCTCTCCCTCCGGACGCTGCTCCCGGCTTTGGGGAGCGGGGCTCTCCCGGGGGGACCCCTCGCTCCCTCGGGGCAGGCCCACGGACCCCCCCAGCCCACGCCGGCCCCCATGGGCGATGGCCACGGGCCCAGCTCGGCTTCGGCGGCTGGCGGGAACCCGGGCCGTGCTGGCAGCAGCACCAGAGCCTGCTCCGGGCTGGGGGCAGCGGTCGGGGCCGCCCCGGGGGGGGGGGTCTGGGGGGCGGGGGGGGGGGGGCACGGCTCCCCGCCGGGTGCTGCTCGGGGCGAATAAACGCTGTGCTTGGGAACGGCACCCGGGCTGCCATGTGTCCGTCTGTCCGTCCGTCCGTCTGTCACCCCGGGGCCGGCGGAGGGGGCCGTGAGGGCCGGGCAGGCCCTCAGCCCACCCACGCGGCTGGGTCCCCCTGCATCCGGGTCCGTTTCAACACCCCCTCCCCAGCCCCCCCCGTGTCCGTCTGTCCCTGTGCCCCACGCCAGCTGCTCCGCGCCAGCCCCGCCCCTTCCCTCCAGCCCCGCCTATTCCTCCCGGCCCGCCCCCTTCCCGAAAGCCCCGCCCATCCCGGCAGCCCCGCCTTGGCTCCGATCCCAGGGCTGCGCGCACGGCGCATGCGCCCTCGCGGTCGGGCGGGGTCGGGCGGGGCGAGCTGGCGCATGCGTAATCGCTCTGAAGCGCGCGCTGGGTGGGGTGAGCTGGCGCATGCGCTCAGCAGGCGGGCGGGGACCAGGGTGACGTTACGCTTGCGTACATCAGATGGGCGAGGACTGGGCGGGGCTGGCGAAGGAGCGGGGAGGAGTCATTGAAGTCGGGTGCGGCTGACGCATGCGCAGGGCAGACGGGCGAGGCTGGGCGGCACGAGCGCACGCGCAGAGCGGCGGGGGCGGGTGCGGGCGTGGATGGCGTATGCGCAGACAAAAAAAAAAGCGCGGGGAAACGTCGGCGCATGCGCTGTCCAGGAGCGGCCGGGGGGTGGTGCTGCGCATGCGCTGTAGCGTGGGGGCGGTGCCGCGCATGCGCAGTGCCATGCGGCGCGCCGCCCGCATTATGGCCGCCGCCGTGAGCCCCGGGAGTGGGGCTGAGGCCGGGCCCAAGCGGCCGAGGCCCGACACCCCCCCGCGCATCGGCACCCACGACGGCACCTTCCACTGCGACGAGGTGCTGGCGTGCTACCTGCTGCGCCTGCTGCCCCGTTACCGGGTACGGCCCCGGGGCACCGGCACTGCGGCCTGCTCGGGCCACCTTGCAGCCGGGCCGGCTCCCTCCCGGGACCCCTGCAGCGCGACGGGGACACCGTGCAGTGCCCCGGCCCCGGCCCCTGCCCGCCCTCGAGTCCCGGGACCCTCCTCGAGGCCGCGCTTCGGGGTACCCCGTGACCTGGGGGTGCCTCTCGGGGTTCCCGGTCGCACCTGGGGTCCCTGGTCCCACCCCGGGGCAACCCTTCGGTTCCCAGTCCCTCCTGGGGGGTTTCCCGTCCCACCCAGCGTCCACCCTTGGTTCCCCAGTCCCTCCTGGCGATCCCCAGTCCCACCCAGGGACCACCTTTAGGTCCCCAGTTGCCCCTCGGGGTCCCCAGTCCCTCCCAGGGGCCACCCTTGGGTTCCCAGTCCCATCTGGGTGCCTCTGGTTCCCACCCAGGGGCCACCTTTAGGTCCCCAGTTGCCTCTCGGGGTCCCCAGTCCCACCTAGGGGCCACCCTTTGGTTCCCAGTCCCATCTGGGTGCCTCTGGTCCCACCCAGGGGCCACCCTTAGGTCTCCAGTCGCCCTTCAGAGTCCCCAGTCATCTCAGGGACCACCATTAGGTCCGCAGTCACCCCTTGGGGTCCCTGATCTCCCCAGGGGCAGCTCTCGGGGGGGTTCCTGGTCACTGCTGGGGACCGCCCTGGCCCCCCCCAGCCTCACCCGATCCCCGGCAGGACGCGGAGGTGGTGCGCACGCGGGACCCCCAGCGCCTGGCCCAGTGCGAGGTGGTGGTGGACGTCGGGGGCGAGTACGACCCCGAGCGACACCGCTACGACCACCACCAGAGGTGAGCCCTCTTCCCCCCCACCACCGGAGGCCCGGGGTCTCCCGGACATCGGGGTCCCCCGGGGCTCACCCCGCGGCCCCCCCAGGTCCTTCACACAGTCCATGCGGAGCCTCCGGCCTGACAAGCCCTGGACCACGAAGCTGAGCAGCGCCGGGCTGGTTTACTGCCACTTCGGCTCCCAGATCCTCGCGGGGCTCTTGGGGCAGCCGGAGGACGGCCCCGTCGTGACGGCGCTCTACGATAAGGTACTGGGGGAACTGGGAGGGTCTGGGGGGGGGGGGCTCTGACTTCCCCCTGGGGCTTCTCCTTGGTGGGGTCACCCCCTAAAAGAGCACCCTGGGGAGGGGGAGCCCAGGAAAGAGGGGAGCGGTTTGACGCCCGCTGTCCCCAGCTGTATGAGAACTTCGTGGAGGAGATCGACGCCATCGACAACGGCATCGCGCAGGCGGAGGGGGAGCCCCGCTACGCCCTCACCACCACCCTCAGCGCCCGTGTCGGCCACCTGAACCCCCGCTGGAACGACCCTGAGCAGGACACCGAGGTGGGGATGGGGACTGGGGCAGCTTGGGGCCACCCCGCTTGGGGCCACCCCGCCTGGGGCACCGCTGACCCTCCTCTGCCCCCCCAGGCGGGGTTCAAGCGGGCGATGGAGCTGGTGGGGGGCGAGTTCATGGACCGGCTCGACTACTACCACCGCGCCTGGCTGCCCGCGCGGGGGCTGGTGGAGGAGGCCATCCGGCGACGCTTTGAGGTACCCACCGTGCCGGTTCGGGGGGGAGCACTGGGGTGAGGGGAGGCCAGGGCCCCTCGGCGTAAACTTCCCTGAGCAGCCCGGGGTGCCCCTTGCACCCCATACCCCTACACATGGCCCTGCACCCCATCCTGTGCCCCTACACACGGCCCTGCACCCCCTCCTGTGCCCCTGTAACCATACACACATCCCTGTATCCCCTCTTGTGCCCCTACACGCAGCCCTGCACCCCCTCCTGTCCCTCTACACACAGCCCTGCACCCCCTCTTGTGCCCTACACACAGCCCTGCACCCCCTCTTGTGCCCTACACACAGCCCTGCACCCCATCCTGCACCCCTGTATTCTTACACACAGCCGTGCACCCTCTCCTATACCCCTACACAGAGCCCTGCACCCCCTCCTGTACCCCTATATCCTTACACACAGCCCTGCACCCCCTCTTATATTCTTACACACGGCCAAGCACCCCCTCCTATACCCCTACACACAGCTATGCACCCCCTCCTGTGCCCCTACACACAGCTATGCACCCCCTCCTGTGCCCCTATGTCCCTAAACATGGCCCTGCACCCCCTCCTGTGCCCCTGTGTCCCTAAACATGGCCCTGCACCCCCTCCTGTGCCCCTACACACAGCTGTGCACCCCCTCCTGCACCCCTATATTCTTACACATGGCCAAGCACCCCCTCCTATACCCCTACACACAGCTGTGCACCCCCTCCTGTGCCCCTGTGCCCCTACACGCAGCCCTGCACCCCCTCCTGTCCCCCTACAGACGGCCCTGCATCCCCTCCTGTGACCCTCTGTCCCTAAACATGGCCCTGCACCTCCTCCTGTGCCCCTGTCCCCCTACACACGGCCCTGCACCCCCTCCTGCACCCCCACAGCCGGCTGCACACCCCCTCCCGTGCCCCTGTATCCCTGCGTGTAGCTGCACGCACCCACATCCCCACGCACAGCCACGTACCCCACACCCCCAATCCCTCCGTGTGACCCACCCGCACCCTAATACCTCCTTGCACCCCCCCTCTGCCCCCCCCCCCCCCCCCTGCACCCCAAT
This sequence comes from Opisthocomus hoazin, assembly GCF_030867145.1. NCBI lineage: Eukaryota > Metazoa > Chordata > Aves > Opisthocomiformes > Opisthocomidae > Opisthocomus > Opisthocomus hoazin. Next base: position 2,469,165 of record NC_134445.1, read on the forward strand.
ATTCCCCCCATGCCCAGCGCTCCCCGTGCCGGCTGGGCACAGCACCCACTGCTGGGGCGGGGGGCGGCTGAGGCACGGGGTGCTGGTGGGGGGGGCTGCGGGAGCGGGACCCCCCCGTCTGCCCAGCGCGTCCCCCCGCCCAGGTGGACGTGAGCGGGGCGGTGCTGGAGCTCCCGCGGGGCGGCTGCCCCTGGAAGGAGCACGTCTTCAGCCTGGAGCGGGAGCTGGCTCTGCCCCGGCCCCTCCAGCTCGTCCTCTTCCCGGACCGCGGCGGGCAGTGGCGGGTGCAGAGCGTTCCGGCGGGGCCGCACACCTTCCAGAGCCGGTGAGACCCCCCCCGGCCGCGTCCGTTGTCCCCACCGCGTTCCCCCCCCCTCAGGGCCAGGTCCTCACCCGCCGCCTCCCTCTGCCCCCCGCAGCCTCCCCCTCCCCGAGCCCTGGCGCGGGGTCCGGGACGAGGCGCTGGCCCGGCTCGCCGGCATCCCCGGCTGCGTCTTCGTCCACGCCAGCGGCTTCATCGGCGGCAACCGCACGCGGGAAGGGGCGTTGGAGATGGCGCGGCGGACGCTGGCGCAGCAGAATGCGGGGGGAGCGCAGAGCGGATGAGTGTGTGTCCCCCCCCCCGCCATCGTGGGCACCCCGAAAGTGACCCCTTGCCCGGCGTGGGGGTTCCAGGGATTGCTGCTGGGGGTGGCTGAGACCGTCGCCGCTCGGGACGTGTAACGGGGGCGCGGCGGGACGCTGCGGGGAGCTGTCTGTGGGGCCGGGGCGGGGGGCCAGGCCCCCCCGGGGGCATCACTGCTCCCAGTCCCAGTGGTGGACTGGTGCGAGACCGCTGGGGTCCAGTTCTCTGCAGATTGTCCCCGTTCCTGCTATGTATCTGCTGCTAGCGGGTTCCCAACACCAGTAAAAACCAGTCCGTTCCCAGTGCGTTTGCTGCTCCAGCAGTGGGGGCTGGGGAGGGGGGTGGGGGGGTGTCCTTGGGGCACAGCAGGGGGGAAAGGGCTGCAAGGAGATGTGAATTGGGGCGCAGGCATCGCCCCCCCCGCATCCCCCCTGCCACTGGGAGGAGAACCCAGGCGTCCGGCTGCCCCCCCCCCCCGCCACCAACCCCCACCTCCGGCTGTACGTGGGGGGGACGCAGAGCCCCCCCCCTCGCCGCCAGCCTCTGGTCGCAGGGCGATGCGGGCGGCCTGGCTGCTCCTGCTGACGCTGGGGCTGCCCGGGGGGGCCCCCCCGGGGCTGCCCCCCCCCAGCAGCCGCAACGAGACCCTGGCAGGGGGCGGGCGGCCGCGGAGCCCGGACGCCGCGGTGCTGGTGGCCGTGGGCGGGTGGCTCGGTGCTGTCCTCGTCTACGTGGGCCGATACGTCCGGAGGAGCCGAGCCGAGACCCGGCTGCACCTCGAGTACCTGCGAGCGCTGCCCTGCGAACCCCCCAGCCGGGAGGAAGAGGAGGAGGAGGGCGAGGAAGAGCCGCTCAGCACCGTCCTGTGAGGCGCTGAGAGGGCGAAGCGGCCCTGGACCTGCCGCCGCGGCTGGAGCGGGTTCGTACCCGGGGTTTTTTGCCCCGTATCCTCACGCCAACCCTGTCCGGGCTCGGCTCCGCTCCCGGCCATGCCCCTGCGCGGGGTTTTCCTTGGCCCCCCCCCCATCCCGGGCACGCCTCTGAGGAGGGTTCTGGGGGTCCCGGGGGTGGCTGTGGGGCTGAGTGGGGCCCCTGCGCTCTCCCCCTCATCTCTGGGCCCCGGGTTTTAGCAGAGCGATTACAGCGTAATCCCAGGGATTAACCCCGTGTAATCCCAGGGTTTATCCACGCTCCCCCCAGCCCCCCCATTAATCCCTGCGTGGGGGGGAGGGGACTGGGGGTGCCCATCTGCTCCCCTCCATGCTTCGGCGCTGGCTGGGCGCACGTGGGCCGGCACGAGCCCCGGTCCCTGCCCGGCTGCACCCCAAAACGTGCCGAGGTTGGGGTTTTACAGACCCACGGCCTTTGTGGCTCCCTTTGGGGGGGCTCTTCCCACCCCCGGGGCTGCGCTCACGGCCCAGCCCCCCTCGGCTCCCTCCTTCCCCCTCGGGGCAGCGGCGCTTTAACCCCCAGGGGCTGCTGCCGTGCGACCCAGCCGGCCGGCGCGACGCGGAGAACGCGTGGGGCGAGAAGCAGAGAGCGCTGTAAGACAACACAGGAGCTCATAAAAACAGCGAAGCTGCACGGCCCCGGGCAGCTTTCTCACCCCCCACCCCCCCCCCCGACGTGCAGCCAGGCCCCGAGCAGCGGTCGCGGGACCTGCGAGTTTCCCAGAGCTCCCGAATTTCACCAAATTTCACAGAACCCAACCAAACTCATGGAAAAAAAAAAGACCAAATTCATGGAAAAGTTCAAACTCTCGGACAAGAAAGGACTCGAACTCCCTGAAAGGATGATTCAAATAAAAATAAAAAATGGATTCCTACCCCCCCCAGCCGACCCTGATTTATCAACTGAGCGTGCCGCCGCTGGCACGGAACATTTCTGCAGGGGGGAAATTCACCGTCCCAGCCAAAACGAGCACGCCGATGCCTTAATTCTTTTAATTAAGGCACAGCGAGGGGACGTTCTCCTCTAGGCTCATCTCGGGCTGGTTTTGGCCCGTCACAGCGTACCCAGACCCGCAGGGCTTCGAGCACTCGCCCCCTCCCAAAACTTTCAGGCCCCTCCCCAGGGCACGAAGAGCGAGCGGCGGCAGGGAGAAAGAGCCAGCCCCGTGAGCCGAGACACTGGGGAGGTGTTCAAGGCAGCCGAGGCCAGGCCGCGTGTCCCAGGAGGAGGAGGAGGAGGAGGGAGGCTGAGGAGGGAGCGTCCCGGCGCTGGCTCCTCGGGAAGACGCCGCTGTCACGGCTCCGAGAAGAGGGACGGCTCCCGCATGCCGGCGCTGGCCACGACGGGGCTGAGGCTGGCACCGGGGACGTGGGCGCTCGTGAAGAAGAAGGGGACGTGGCTGATCTTCCCCGTGGACCAGCACTGGAGGGGAACGAGGACGGGAGGAGGCAGATGATGACAGGACACAGCGCGGGGTGAGAGCCCAAGCGTCCCCCTCATCCTCCCCGTGATCCCAGCGAGGACACCGTGTCCCCCCCTCCTCTGCGGGGAGGTTTTTCCACCCCGCTGCTCAGCCCCCGGATTGATCTCCCTCGGGGACGGCGACGGGGAGCCCCAGGAGCTGCCGAAACGGGGACGGGGACGGCACTCACCACGGTGAGGAGCGCGCCTTTGTTGAAGCAGGGGTGGAAGGCGACGAGCTGGGGCTGGGCACCGCGCTCGCCGCGCACGAAGCCGCTGCGGGGAAAGGAAAAGCTGCGGTTACAGCAGGGCCGCGGGGCAGCACGCCGGCACAACGCAGCGCCGTTCGGGTTCGGGCCCTGCCGGGGTGCGCCGGGCAAAGGCAACGCGACCCAAAGTGCTTCGAGGTGGATAACGGACAAAACGGGCAAAACGCGGCCCGTTCCGGGGCGAAACGGCGGCAGCAGCACGGGGCGGCGGCGTCTGCTCGTCCCCGCCACGCCTCGGGGATCGCCGGCGTTCACCCACCCCGACCCCGCCGCTACGCACCACGGCAGGAGCTCAAACACGGGGCTGTTGCGGGTGCGGAACACAGCGAGGACGGCCTGGCTGCCGGGAACGTCGGGATGCGCTGCCGGAGAGAGCGAGAGCGAGCGGTGAGGCTTTCCCTGGGCCCCGGGTCACCAGCCTGGGGACACCGAGGTCAGGTTTTTGTGGGGAGACTGGGGCAGGCAGCCAGCGAGGTGGGGGGAAGCTGCCCGCAGGCCGCCTTCTCCTGGCACCGAGGCACACAGGACCCCGGGACGCGGCTTTTGGAGCCCCTTCAGTGCTTTAAAGCTGGCGCCGAGGTCCGGGGCAGGCAGCTCTGGGCGACAGGCGAGGCGACTCCGTTGGCAACGCCGCAGCCTGCGCGGGGTGAGGGGGGGGCCCTGCCTCCCCCACGCCAAGGTTATTTTCCATCCCATCCCCGTTTCTGCACTGGGATCCTCCCAGGACCTGCCCGGAGGCGCAGCGGACGGCGCGGGGTGGCTGTGGGAGTCCTGGTACCCTCGGGTTTTCCCCACACGCACCCAATTTTTTTTCCCCACCCAGCTTTAAGGACAGCAAAAATCCGAGCTGCCGAGTCTGGGCCCGGCCGCTGCGGCCGTCTCCCTGCGGGTGGTGCGCGGGGAGGGAGCCCGGGGCAGCAGCACCCCCAGCACCGCGTTTCGGTGCTCCCTCCAGGGTCGGCTTTGCCTCGGGGTGAGGCCCGTCCCGGCTGCACCCCGGAGAGCCTCCATGGCTCCATTATCCCAGGGGCTGCTGCTAAAACCGGGGCCAAGAGGCCCAGCCGGGCTCCAGGCGTCACGCGGGCGCTGCGGGACCGTGGAGACCTTGCGGCGGGGTTGGGAGGGGCGATTCATCCGACCGGGAGCGGGGAGGGAACCGGGACGCACCCCTCTCCGAAGGATCGGAGGAGCGGAGTCACGGCGAGGAAGGACGGAGGGGGGGATGCAGCCACCCCGACTCCTCACCCCAGCGGGGTCCCGCGCCCCGTCGGCCTGCTGGAAGGGGGATTCTCTGGGAAAGCGGGGCGCTGGGGCAGGCAGGGCGCAGGCAGCACCTACCTCTGATGATGGCTGCAAGTCTCTCGCCGGTGGGGTCCCACACCAGGGAGCAGACTTCTCCTCCCCCGATCCTGAAACCGGCACAAGCAGCAGTGAAATCCCCACCTCCGGCCACCGTCCCCAGCGCCGGGGGCTGCTGCCCTGGGGGGGGGGGGCACAGCCTTCCACGCATCCCACCGCGCAGCCAGACCCACCTCTCCTCCCCGTAGGGGGTCTCGAAGGTGGTCTCGGACAGATCTGCCACGATGGAAGCTGTTTTCGAGCCTCCCACTTGCCCTTGCATCTCCCCTGAAACAAACGGCCCGGTGAGTTCCCGTCTCCTGCTCGCCTCACGCCAATTATTTCCGAAGCGACACGCAAGTTCTCTCTGCTGCTCCGCGGCCGCGGAGCGACGTGCTGCTCCCCCAGCAGCGCCCGGGGTGGAGCACAGGGGAGCTCTCCCCCAGCAAACACCGGGACCAGCCGCCTCCACGGAAGAAACCCACGTCAGCTCGGCCTTTAAAATCAAACCGTTTGCGACTGTCGGAGCACAACCGGGAGCCAGAAGCAACGCGAGGGGGGGAAAGCTCAACCCCACAGAGACTCTGTGCTTTGAGAGACCCCGGAGACACCCTTCCCCCTGCATACCCTGGGTTTGCCCCTGTCCCTCCGCGCCCAGCAGACCGGGAAACGCAGCTAATTAAACACGAAGCCCCTCTGGCCAAGCCAGATCGCCCGGGGAGCGGCCGCCGGCCCGTGGAAAGCTTCGCCTCGGCGGGCGGCTCGGGCAGACTCACGGCGGTACTCCGAGAAGGACAAGGAGTAGATGACGGACTCCCCCAGCACCGTGAAGAGCAGTCGGCTGCCGTCAGGGCTCCAGCACCCCGTCTGCGGGACACGAAGCCACGTTAGCGCCCGCTGCCCCGGCCGGGGACAGCGACTGAAACACCACCCGTGTCCCCACGGGCCTGGGAGGTGGCATCTGCCCCGCACGGGTGGGCGATGCCCCGTCCTACCTGGCAGCGTCCCGTGATGGTGGGCCACTGCTCGCACGTCCACATCTGAGCCTCCCACACTCTGGAAGAGAGACAGGTCGCCGGGAGCGGGGTCAGTCCCTGGGATCCGCCCCGGTTCTGCTGCTCCAGGAGATGCCCGAGGTTGTCAGAGCCGATCGCCCACCCGTCCTCCCACCGCCGCGTCGGACGCGGCAGGGACGGGAGCAGTTCGGACACAAAGGCTCCCGAGCCGCTTGGTTTCGGAGCAAAGAAAAAGGGTAACGAGGGCTGGAACGGGACACCACACGGGCGGGGAGCTCACCTGAACACCGCCGAGGGGGTGGCTGCCAGGACCTTGCTGCCGTCCGGCGACCAAGCCAAGAAGGTGACACCGCCACCGCCAAACCACTGCAGCTGGACGCAGTTTTCGGTGGACACGTCCCACACCTGCAGGAGGGGACGAGGAGGAAGAGGAGGAGGAGGAGAACGACACCGGCACCTGACCGCTGAGCGGGTGGTCAGCGCAGCTTCGGGGGCATTTTTGCATGGATTAGGGAACACGGATTGATGTTTTCAGACCCAGGAGCTGCCCAATCCGTCCTCCGAGGCGCCGCCGCCCGTCCCCACCGTGCCCGCAGCCGAGCCGTCCCCGCGGCAGCCGCCCCGACGGCACGGCCTCGCACTCACCAGCATGGCTGCCTTGACCGGCGACGCCGAGAGCAGCAGCTTCCCGCTGGGAGCCCACGCCAGGCTGGTGACGGGGCTGTGCCCGGGGTAGGAGAGCACCTGAGCGCAGCCGGACGAGGGTCTGGAGGGAAGGAGAGAGAAAAACCGGCTGTGGTTGACGGCAGAAAGGCTGGCCCACGGTTCCCCCACCCGCCCGGCGTCAACCCAAAGGGGCTGGCGGCAGCCCGGGGCAGGGCGACGCGCGGGGCCATCACCTCGTGGAGAGGGAGGTGGGATCCAGGTGCCAGACCAGGACGCAGCTCTGGCAGGCGACGGCGAGGATGGAGGCGCAGAGCGGCTTCCAGGCCATGGCGGCCACGTTCCGCTGCAGGCGATGCTTCAGCGAGGGGATGGTGGCGCTGCCGGAGAGGGGGGAGAGCATGAAAAAGGGACAAAGCGGGGGGATCAGCGGGGATCAGGCGTCCTCACGCAGCCTGAGGTGGGCTGCGGGCTGTCTCGCAGGGTCCTCTCTCCAGCTCTGACCACGGTGGGGGGCCTAAAAGCGTAGAGTGGGAGGAGGGGGGACGCACCCCACCGTGACCTGCTTCCCGGGGGGGGACAGCAGACACCCCAGGCAGGTGACGCCGGCGCCGTGCAGCGAGCCGGAGCACACCTCGAGCGACGAAGGGCCGTGCCCCGCGCTGCCCACGGCCCGGCCCCGGGCTGGGAGACGGCACTCGCTGGCGGCTTCAAATCCCGGCTGGGGGAGAGCGCCCGAGCGGGGAGGCGCCGGGGGGGCTGCAGGACCACCCGGCAGAGTCTTCTCCTGAGGAGACCTCGGCACGCCCTGCGGGAGCAGGGGGACCTGGGGAGAAAGGAGACTCAACAACGCCCGGGAGGCCGCTCTGCCTGCGACAAGGGCAGCCGGGGCATCGTGCCACCCGGGCATCGTGCCACCCAGGCATCGTGCCACCCGGAGCCACCCAGCAGCGAGGGGAAGGGGGGTGGGGCAGGGAAAAAACAACCCCGGAGCTTAAGGAAGGCCAAAGATTTTGGGAGCTGTCCTTGCAGAGCCGCTGCGCAGCAAGAAGGTGTGGGGACGGCCGGTGCCGGCAAGGGCAAAGCCCGAGCGCGGGGCGGGGAATCCTCGCTGCGTGCCGGAGGTGATGCGAGAGGGCGAAACGGGGAGCCGGGGTGGGGGCTGCGGAGACACCCCCCGAGGAGCCACAACTCCCGGGACGGGGCCGGCGGCGCCGAGGAGCAGCCCAGCCCTCACCTGCTGGAGTTGTAGACCCGAATGGAGTCATCCAGAAGAGCCACGGCGAACTTGCTGGTGTGGGGGTGCCAGGCGAAGGCCCGCACGGTGCAGCCGGCCCTGGGGGGAGCGACGGGGCAGGCTGAGGCCCACGGCACCGGGCACCACCACCCAGCAGCCCCCCCAGGGCCGATAAAAGCGGCTCCCAGAGCCACCAGGGAAATAAAACGCCCTTTCCGCTGCCGAGCGGGACCGTTTTCTCCGATCAATTCCCCGTTCCCGGCAATTATTCGCCGGGCTCTGCCGAGGGGACGGCTCGCACGCCGGCTGGGGTCGGCACCGGACGGGATTTTCCCAGCCCTGATCTAGTTTAACGCCGTCCCCCCCACGTGCAGCGCTCCGCCGCTCGCCGTCGGACGCGAACTGGGGCAGCCAGAGGCAACGGGGCAATATTTGCCCAAATTCCTGCCTGGGGGGAGGCTGAACACAGCAAAAGCGGGGTGATCCTGACCCCCACCCCGCTTGGCTCGGCCCCGCACCCCCCCCTTTGGCAGGTTTCGGGGGGCCGGGGCCACGCAGCTCGCAGGACTCACCAGTCCACGGCCTGGGAGAACGCTGCAATCATGTCCTCGCTGGTCAGCTGCGGGGGGAGAGGGGTCAGCACGGAGCTGCTGTGGGCACAGCGGTGAGGACCCCCCCCCGCCTCCAAACACCCCCTCATCCTCCCCCCCCCCCCCCGCCATTTCAGCCCCTCAGGGAGCACCGTGCTGCACCGACACCTTTCCAGCGCCCGTTCCCCTCCCTTCGGCCGAGGAAACCCGCAGAGTTTGTGGCTGGGCAGCCCCACGAGCAATATTTTGCCGTGTTTTCAGTGGGGAGCACCCACCCGCCGCCCAAAGCCGCCCCCCTGCCCGGCGCAGGGACGCGCCGCACCGTCCCGGCCTCCCCCAGTGCCAGGGTGAAGCCCCAGCAGGACTCACCGAGAGGTGGGGGAACAGGGAGCCGTGCAGCGAGGAGAGCCAGCGGCACACGGCCAGCAGGTACCTCGAGGCCACCTTCACCCGCTGCAGCCCTGCGGACGGACGGAGGACGGTCGGAGCGGCCGCGGTCGGCAGCGGGAGCCTCGCCGGGCGGAGGAAGCGCGGCACGGCACGGGAAGGGGGGTGAGGGGATCGGAAGGATCACGGCGAGGTCCGGAGAGAGCCGGGGGGGGGGATCTCCAGGCCCCCCGTGACGGCCCCAGACTCACCCTCCTCCTCGGCGCTGGCGACCTCCATCAGCACCCCGCACAGCCCCACGTCCCGCCTGCCGCAGAGAGCTCCGTCAGCCCCCCTCGCCGTTGCGGCCGTGCCACGAACCCCCTCTCCCCCACCCCCTCAAAATCCCCCCGCACCTGCTGAGACCCCCCCCTCCACCAGGGGGCCTCCAAACCAGCTCTCCCCTCAGCTGGGGGGAGGGGGACCAGGGTCTGCGGACTTGGGGGACCAGGGGCCGCGGTTTGGGGACCTGGAACTGGAGATGGGGGGACGAGGGGACAGGGACTTGGGGGACCAGGGATTGGGGACCAGGGATGGGATCTGGGGACCAGGGACTGGGGACTTGGGGGACCAGGGACTGGAGATGGGGGGACGAGGGGACAGGGACTGGGGGGACCAGGGATTGGGGACCAGGGATGGGATCTGGGGACCAGGGACTGGGGACTTGGGGGACCAGGGACTGGAGATGGGGGGACGAGGGGACAGGGACTTGGGGGACTAGGGATTGGGGACCAGGGATGGGATCTGGGGACCAGGGACTAGGGACTTGGGGGACCAGGGGCCACAGTTTGGGGACCTGGGACTGGAGATGGGGGGACGGGGGGACAGGGACTGGAGACCAGGGACTGGGGACTTGGGGGACCAGGGACTGGAGATGGGGGGACGAGGGGACAGGGACTGGAGACCAGGGTCTGGGGACTTGGGGGACCAGGGATTGGGGACCAGGGATGGGATCTGGGGACCAGGGACTGGGGACTTGGGGGACCAGGGGCTGCGGTTTGGGGACCAAGGACTGGAGATGGGGGGACGAGGGGACAGGGATTTGGGGGACCAGGGATTGGGGACCAGGGACTAGGATTTGGGGACCTGGAATTGGGGACTTGGGGGACCAGGGGCTGCGGTTTGGGGACCTGGGACTGGAGATGGGGGGACGAGGGGACAGGGACTTGGGGGACTAGGGATTGGGGACCAGGGATGGGATCTGGGGACCAGGGACTAGGGACTTGGGGGACCAGGGGCCACAGTTTGGGGACCTGGGACTGGAGATGGGGGGACGAGGGGACAGGGACTGGAGACCAGGGACTGGGGACTTGGGGGACCAGGGACTGGAGGTGGGGGGACGAGGGGACAGGGACTTGGGGGACCAGGGATTGGGGACCAGGGATGGGATCTGGGGACCAGGGACTGGGGACTTGGGGGACCAGGGGCCGCGGTTTGGGACCTGGGACTGGAGATGGAGGGACGAGGGGACAGGGACTGGGGACCAGGTTCTGCTGGCCCTGCCCCCAGCCGCGCCAAGCTCTCTTCCAGGGCAGTGGTGGGGTCCCCATCCCTGGAGGGGTTCAGACACCGTGTGGATGTGGCCCTTGGGGACATGGATGTTGGGGTGACATTGGACTTGCTCTCAGAGGTCTTTCCCAACCTTAGCGACTCGGTGACTCCGAGCGGGGTGAGGGCTGGGAGAACCCCGGGGGCAGCGAGGCCGCAGGGTGGGGGGGGGTGAGGAGCAGGGGGGGGGAGCTGCGGGGGGGCCGCACTCACCAGGCGTTGAGGCATCTCTTCCAGAGGGACTCGCGGTGGTGGATGAAGGCCGGGCGGGTGCTGTGCTCGGCGCGGCCGTGGGCCTTCAGCATCTCCTTGGGCAGGCTGAGGACGGGCAGGTCTGCCAGCTGCCGGCACGGGCAGGGTGAGACGGGGGGGGAGCTGGGACAGGCTCCCCCCCACATTGCACACAGCCACGTGGTTAAAGAAGGGGGGCAAAGACGGGGCGCAGGGGTGAAGGAATGCTCTGGGGGGGACGGGGTGGCCGAGGGCAGCCTCGGGGGGGCAGGGAGGAGCCCCCCCCGGGGTACCCCTTCACAGAATCACAGAATCACAGAATAGTAGGGGTTGGAAGGGACCTCTGTGGGTCATCTAGTCCAACCCTCCTGCCGAAGCAGGGTCACCTACAGCAGGCTGCACAGGACCTTGTCCAGGCGGGTCTTGAATATCTCCAGAGAAGGAGACTCCACAACCTCCCTGGGCAGCCTGGGCCAGGGCTCCGTCACCCTCAGAGGGAAGAAGTTCTTCCTCATGTTCAGACGGAACTTCCTGTGCCCCAGTTTGTGCCCATTGCCCCTTGTCCTGTCACTGGGCACCACTGAAAAGAGCTTGGCCCCATCCTCCTGACCCCCACCCTTCAGATATTTGTAGGCATTTATAAGGTCCCCTCGCAGCCTTCTCTTCTTCAGGCTGAACAAGCCCAGTTCCCTCAACCTCTCCTCGTAGTGGAGATGCTCCAGTCCCCTCACCATCCTTGCTTCCCACAGCAGGGCCCGAAGGGGGGCTGGGAGGAGCCCCCCTATGTGTGTGTTGTCCCCCCCAGCAGGGCCTGGGAGGAGCCCCCTGTCCCCCCCCCCCCCACAGCAGGGCACCAAGGGGGGCAGGGAGGAGCCCCCCCATGTGTGTGTTGTCCCCCCCCTCCCAGCAGAGCCTGGGAGGAGCCCCCCGTGTGTTGTCTCCCCCCCACAGCGGGTCCCCAAGGGGGGCAAGGAGGAGCCCCCCCATGTGTGTTTCCCCCCCAGCAGGGCCTGGGAGAAGCCCCCCCGTGTCCCCCTTCCCAGGGCAGGACTCAGAGGGGGGCCAGGAGGAGCCCCCCCCATCCTCCCCCCACAACAGGGCCCCAAAGGGGGTAGGGGGGAGCCCCCCCATGTGTGTTTGTCCCCGCAGCAGGGCCTGGGAGGAGCCCCCTGTCCCCCCCCCACCACAGCAGGGCCCAAATGGGGGCAGAGAAGAGCCCCCCGCCCCGTGTCCCCCTTCCCACAGCAGGGCCTGGGGGGGGCCAGGAAGAGCCCCCCCCATCCTCCCTCCCACAGCAGGCCCCCAAGGGGAGCACGGAGGAGCCCCCCCCGGTGTCCCCCCCCCGGCAGCAAGGCCCGGGAGGACCCCCCCCGTGTCCCCTCCCCCCGCAGCAGGGCCCGGGAGGACCCCCCCGTGTCCCCCCCCCCCCGCAGCAGGCCCGGCCCGGGGGCTCACCTGGCTCTGGAGGCCGAGCGGGAGGGGCTGCCCGCGGCGGCCGCTGACCAGGCCGTTGCCGACTTCGCCGAGGGTGACGTCCCCGGGGGGGGGCGGCGGCGGGAACAGCCCCAGGGAGCACATCGGGCCCTGGGGGGGGGGGGGGCAGCGGCGAGGGGCTGGGACGCGACCCCCCCCAACCCGGGGACCCCCTCGGAACCCCCACCCTGCCCCGGGTGGGCCTGCCGCCGCCGCCCCCCCACACCCCCGGGACCCCCCCGGAACCCCCCACCCTGCCCCGGGGGGGGGGGGTCCCACCGCCCCCCCCCCCCCTCAAAACCCGGGGACCCCCCGGCCCCCCCCAGCCCCGCCGCCGCCGTTACCGGTTGCCCGCGGACGGGGCCCGGCGAGGGTCAAACCGCGCTCGCGCGCCCCCTGGCGGCGCTGCAGGGGGCGCGTGGAGGGGGGGGAATTAAAGGGGCCGCGGCCCCCGGTTCGAGGGGCGGGAGAGCGGCGCGTGATGCCCGAGAGGCGCCGGGACCGCCCTCCCCCACACCCCCCCCATCGCACCTCGGGGTGCCCCGGGGACATCGCGGCCCTCCCGTGGGTGCCCTCCCCCCGCCCGCTGTGCCTGGCTCCCGTGGGTGCGTCCCCACCCCCCCGGGTCCTGTGGGTCCCCACGTCCCCTTCCCCCCTCCCCGGTCCCGTGGGTGCCCGTGTCCATCCCCACTCCGTGCCTGGGTCCTGTGGGTGCCCGCGTGTCCCCCTCCACCCCACAGCCCTCGCTCCCGTGGGTGTCCACATCCCCCCACCCCGCCCCGCACCGTGGTCCCGTGGGTGCCCGTGTCCATCCCCACTGCATAACTGGGACCCGTGAGTGCCCGTGTTCCCCCCCCCCCAGGTCCCGTGGGTGCCCATGTCCATCCCAGTCCATAACTGGGACCCGTGGGTGCCCATCTGTGTGTCCCCCCACCCCCCACCCTGTCCCTGGGACCCGTGGGTGCCCGTGTTCCCCCCTCCCAGATCCCGTGGGTGCCCATGTCCATCCCCCGTCCCTAACAGGGACCCGTGGGTGCCCATCTGTGTCCCCCCACCCGTGTCCTGTGGGTGCCTGTGTCCATCCCAGTCCATAACTGGGATCTGTGGGTGCCTGTGTGTCCCCCCCCAGATCCTGTGGGTGCCCGTGTCCATCCCAGTCCGTAACTGGGACCCGTGGGTGCCCGTGTCGTCCCCCCCCAGGTCCTGTGGGTGCCCGTGTTCCCCCCCCCCCAGGTCCTGTGGGTGCCTGTGTCCCCCCACCCTGCCCCTGGGACCCGTGGGTGCCCATGTTGTCCCCACCCAGGTCCCGTGGGTGCCCATGTCCATCCCCAGTCCGTAACTGGAACCCATGGGTGCCCGTGTTCCCCCACCCCAGGTCCCATGGGTGCCCGTGTCCATCCCAGTCCGTAACTGGGACCCGTGGGTGCCCGTGTCCCCCCACCCTGGAGGTCCCCCCGCCCCGGGCCCCCCCCACTCCGGCTCCCTTTGCCTCCCTTTATCTCCCGTTCGCCTTTGCGGCCGCAGGAGTTATTTTAATTTTTCCAGGATATTCAATAAAGGCGGCGGTGGCGGGGGGGGCTGCGGGGGGGGGGGCCCTGCATTCCTCCCCCGTTACCCGCCGAGCGGCCTTCGCCTTGGCCGCCGCCGCCATCGCGCTCGCCGCAAGGCTGGCGAGGCCTGGACCCCCCCCCCAAAAAAAACCATGGGGGCGAGGGAGGGGGTTGGGGGGGGTCCCTGGGGGGTTGGGGGGGGGGGGGTCGGTGGTTTGGGAGGCTCCAGGCGGTCGAGGCCTCGGTGGCCGCCGGGTCGGGGTTTGGCTCGGGGCCGGGGCTGGAGGCTTTTGGGGGGGGAAACACCCCAAAAAGAGCAAATCTGTGTCCTGGGGGGGTTGGGGGGGGGTTGGGGGGGGACGGGTAGAGCTGACACCCCCCCATCCCCAATCCCCTCGGGGCAGTGGCACCAGGATGGCTCCGTGCCTCAGTTTCCCCTCCCAGCGTGTGGGGGGGGTGGGCAGTGCGTCCCCCCGCCCTCCCTGGGCCCCCCCCCCGGGTCACTCGGGCCGGGGGGGGGCACCGGGGGGTCCCGCCACGCTGGCACGGGGACCCCCAGCCGTCCCCGTCCCCATCCCTGTCCCCCTGCGGGGCGCTGGGTGCCGGCAGCCCCCCCCCCCCCGTGCTGGCGCAGGAGCCCGTTCCCCCCCCCCCTTTCCCTTTTTCCGTGGTTTTTTTGGGTTGGTTTTTTTTTTCAGAAAAGCCCCAAACCGGGGCTGGGCGCATCAAAGGGCTGGCGGGGGCCCAGGGCGCCGGGGCGGGGGGGCCTGGGGTCCCCGCCAGCCCGCGGCACCCAAAATCAGGGGGTGTGGGGTCCCTGCCAGCCCGCGGCACCCGAAACTGGGGGGCCTGGGGTCCCTGCCAGCCTGTGGCACCCGATACTGGGGGGCCTGGGATCCCCACTAGCCTGTGGCACCCGATATTGGGGGGCGTGGGGTCCCCGCCAGCCTGTGGCACCTAAAACTGGGGGGCCTGGGGTCCCTGCCAGCCCGCAGCACCCAAAATTGGGGGGTGTGGGGTCCCTGCCAGCCTGCGGCACCCAATATTGGGGGGCCTGGGGTCCCTGCCAGCCCACAGCACCCGGTACTGGGGGGTGTGGGGTCCCCGCCAGCCTATGGCATCCAAAATCGGGGGGCATGGGGTCCCCGCCAGACCACGGCACCCGAAACTGGGGGGCCTGGGGTCCCCACCAGCCCGCAGCACCCAAAATCGGGGGGTGTGGGGTCCCTGCCAGCCCACAGCACCCGAAAAAGGGGGGTTTGGGGTCTCTGCCAGCCTCTGGCACCCAAAATTTGGGGGCCTGGGGTCCCTGCCAGCCCGCAGCACCCAAAATCGGGGGGTCCTCGGTAACACGTGGCCCCGCCACGTGCCCAGCGCTGCCACGTGGCCCCTGCCCACAGTGCTGCCGTGGGGAAACTGAGGCACAGGGCAAGGCTCGGCTGTGGACACGCGTGTTCCTGTGCACACGCATGTTCCTGTGCACACGCGTGTTCCTGTGCACACGTGTGTTTGCGTTCCCGTGCGGGGGTGTCCCTGGGATTGTGGAGATGCGTGTCGGGGGGGACACACGTGTGTGGCTGGCCAGGGTGGGCGTGCGGGGCTGTGGCACACGCGTGTGCGTGGCGTGGTCGCTGCCGGCGGGTGGAAAAGTCTCATTGGGTCCCCGAAAGTGGCTCGGGGCGGTCCCTGAGCCTGGGGACAGAGGGACACGGGGCTATGGGACCACGGGGTCCTGGGGACACGGGGGCAGGGGACATGGGGACAGAGGGTCATGGGGACATGGAGACACAGGGCTGTGGGACTCCAGGGTCCTGGGGACAGGGGACAGAGAGACATGGGGACACAGAGAACGGGGCTATGGGACCACGGGGTCCCGGGGACACAGGGACAGAGGGGCATGGGGACATGGAGACACGGGGCTGTGGGACCACAGGGTCTTGGGGACATGGGAACAAAGGGATGCAGGGACATGGGACACCGGGATGTGGGGACACGGGGGCAGGGGGGCTATGGGTCGTGGAGTCCTGGGACGAGGAGATACAGGGACAGGGAACACAGGGACCTGGGGACATGGGAACACAGGGTGACAGGGTCGTGGGGACATGGGGATAGGGGGTGACAGGGAGATGGGGACATAGGACAAGAGGGTTCTGGGCACATGGGGACACAAGGACATGGAACACAGGGACCTGGGGATGCAGGGACATAGGGCGACCGGGTCCTGGGGACATAGGGACCTGGGGACATGGGGACACAGGGAGACAGGGTGACAGGGTCCTAGGGACACAGGGACCACAGGGACCTGGGGACATGGGGACACGGGGACACAGGGTGACAGGGTCCTGGGGACACAGGGACCGCAGGGACCTGGGGACATGGGGACACAGGGACATGGGGACATAGAGCAAGAGGGTCCTGGGGACATGGGGACAGGGGAACACAGGGTCCTGGGCGCATGTGGACCTGGGGACAGGGGACCACGAGGAGCCCGCGGCGTGGGGCTGTGGGGGCCCAGGGACCCGGGGACGGGGGGACAGAGCCGGGCTGACCCCACCTCCCCCCAGCTCCCGCCACCCCCCGGAGAGGGGCACGGGGGGGACCCCGAGTGGGGCCACGTCCCCTCCGTGCCTCAGTTTCCCTCAGGGGAGGGGGGAGGCAGAGCCCATCGCTGTGACGAAGCCGCTCGGCCTCAGCCCCGCCGGCCTGGGGGGGGGCGGGGGGGCACAGCTCCGCTTTCACGCCGTAGCGATCCCTTTATTGCATTTTTGGGGGGAGGGGGGACAGCAAAAGAAAAAGGGGGGGGGGTACATTAGTGCCTAACGAACCGGGCGTGCTAACGAGGAGAAGGGGCGAACCCTGTCCCTGAGCTCTGTGCGGGGGTGCGAGGCGGCCGGCGAGGTTTTGGGGGTGAAAAGATACGGGGGGGGGGGAGGGAGAAAAGACCCCGGGGGTCGCGGTGAGATCCCCCCCCCCAGCAAGCCCCCCCAGCGCTCGGAGAGCCCCCCCATAATTTAAGACATAAATTATAATTGCTAACGGGGAGCTGCCGCCGGCCCTGGGGGGGGGTGCGGGGTGGGGGGCTGGGGGGATGCGGGGTTGGGGGGGGGGAGCAGAGCCAGCGCAGGGGGAAGGGGGGCCCCCAGCGCCCGGGAACTTCCCCCTTCACCCCGCTCCTGGGTGGGGGGGGTGGGGGGGGACGTGAGCTTAGGGGTTTGGAGGAGGGGGTGGGGGGGCAGCACCCTGTAATAAACCCCCCACCCCGCGCCACCTCCGAAGCCGAGGCCGAAGGCTCAAATCTCCAACAACCCCCCGGCCTCGGGGCTGCCGCCATCCTTGGCGGGCGACGGCGCGTCCTGAGCGGGGGGCCGCTCGGCGCCGGGCTGGGGGCCGCCTTTGGCGGGCTCGGCGTGGGTCTTCTGGTGCTTGCCCAGGTGGTCGCTGCGGGTGAAGCGCTTGCCGCACAGCGGGCAGGTGAACTTCTTCTCGCGGGTGTGGGTGCGGACGTGGCGCTCCAGCTCGTCGGCGCGGGTGAAGCGCTTGCCGCAGAAGAGCCAGTTGCAGACGAAGGGGCCGCTCGCCCGTGTGCCACCGCAGGTGGGCCTTGAGGTGCGAGGCCTTCCCGTAGACCTTCCCGCAGCCCGGGATGTGGCAGCTGTGCAGCGCCTTCCGCCGCCCCGCTCCCCGCCGGCCCCCCGAGCCGCTCCAGCTCCTGGCAGTTGGGGCAGTCGCAAAGCGGGCGACCGCCCGAGGAGCCGCCGCCGCGGGGACCTTTCGGGGTGTCGGTTTGAGGGGGTTTTTGGGGGAAGGGGTGCGGCGGGGGTCCCGGCGTATGGCGGGGGGTTGAGGGCGCTGAAGTCGGGGCCGTAAGCGGGGAGCGGGGGGCTGAGGGGGGGGCTGAGCCTGCAGAGAGCCCTGCAGCCCCTCGCCGCCCGCCGGCCCCCCCAGCCACCCCCCGTTGGGGTGCACGTCCCACCAGGAGGGTGCCCGCCGGCCCCGAGCCCCCCGGCAGCCCCCCCGCCGATGCCGCCCTTGTACCAGGAGCCGTAGGGATGGGGCATCTCCAGCGGGGGGTAGACCCCCGGCAGGCAGTCGCCCGGGGGGTGCCCCTTGGCCGCCACCACCACGGGGGTCCCCAGCACCTCCTGGGCGCCCGCGGGCGCGGGGAAGGGGTGCCCGAAGGGGCCGTAGTCGGGGCCGTAGGGGACCGGGCGATGCCTGGGGGCTGGCCGAGGGGGACAGCAGCCCCGGGGCGCTGGGGAAGGCGGCCGTGTAGGAGTCACCCATGGCGGCGGGGTCGGCGGGGGACGCGGGTGGGAGCACCCCGAGGCGGCGTCAGCGGGGGCACGGGGCCATGGTGTCCGGTGGCCTGCGGGAAGAGGGAGACGGGGGGTTAGGGGGGCTGGGGGGGGGCAGCTGGAGCGATGGGGCACCCGGTCCCCGGGGGGGGGGACACCCGGTGCTGTGAGGTGCCCAGTGCAGGGGGGCACCCAGTGCAACGGGGTAACTGGTGCAGTGGGGCACCCAGCACTGTGCAGCACCCAGAACTGGGGTGCTGAGCACTATGGGGCACCCAGTGCAGGGGGGCACCCAGTGTTGGTGGGGGGGCACCCAGTATGGGGGTCCCAAGCACCATGGGGGCACCCAGTGCAATGGGGTAACTGGTGCAGTGGGGCACCCAGAACTGGGGTGCCAAGCACCATGGGGCACCCAGTGCAGGGGGGCACCCAGTGTTGGTGGGGGGCACCCAGTATGGGGGTCCCAAGCACCATGGGGCACCCAGTGCAATGGGGTAACTGGTGCAGTGGGGCACCCAGAACTGGGGTGCCAAGCACCATGGGGCACCCAGTGCAGGGGGGCACCCAGTGTTGGTGGGGGGGCACCCAGTATGGGGGTCCCAAGCAGCACGGGGCACCCAGTGCAATGGGGTAGCTGGTGCAGTGGGGCACCCAGAACTGGGGTGCTGAGCACCATGGGGTACCCAGTGCAGGGGGGCACCCAGTCCTAGTGGGGGGCACCCAGTGCAATGGGATACCCAGTGCTGGGGGGGGCGGGGGGCACCCAGTATTGGGGTGCCAAGCCCCATGGGGCACCCAGGGCAGTGGGCACCCAGTGCTGGGGGGGCCGTTAGCCCCATGAAGGGGGGGACACCCAGCCGCAGGCAGCGCCCACGCTACAGTGACACCCGTCACCTCCCACCCCCGCTCCTCCGTGCCTCAGTTTCCCCCTCCGAGAGCTGCGAACCCCCCCGGGCTGCACCGGGGCTTCTCCGAGGGCTACGAGCGGGGTTGTGCCGGCGGCGGGGGGCCCCCTCCTCGCCGCCCCCCGCTCCCCAACCTCGCCGTTTTCCGCTTTTACGGCTTTTTAATCGAATTACGCCGCGGCCGCCCCCTCCCCGCGCGACTTCCTCCCCCCTTCTGCCCTTCCTGGCTGTGCCGGCTGAGACCGGGCGTCACGAGCTGCCACCCCCCTCCCCGCCACCCCCAGTTTTCCCCCCTTTATTTTAATTAAAAAATAAAAACAAAAATTCCTCCTTCTCCTTCACCCGCTCGCTGGTTTTTCCAGCTCTTTGGCTTTCGGGGTGTCCCGTCCCCCCCTTTCGCCGCGGGGCCTGAGCCTATTTTTGAGCCGGGCCGCGGCCGCAGCGCGCTCCCGCTTTTCCAAGGATAACAAGGGCCAGGCCTGTGCCCGGGCCCGCGGCCCCGCCGCCAGCGCCGCGCTAATTAAAACCAGGGCGAGCGGCGGGCGGCGGCGGCGGCCCCATAAATCAGCCCCGCTCGGAGCCGCGGGCTGAGCACGGCGCGAGCTCGCGACACGAGTGGCGGCCGCGTGGCCGGAGCCGGTGGCTTCGCGGCTCCGCGGGGCCTGCGGGGCGTCGGGGACCCCGAGGCCTCCCGCGTCCCCTCCCGTGTTCCCCCCGCGCACGAGCAGCCGCCCGGGGTGGGACGGGGCCAGCCCCCGCCCTGGGGGTCCCCCGGTCCCCCAGTTCCTGGTCCCTTGTCCCTGATCCCCAGTGGCCGGTTGTGGGTCCCCAGTCCCTGTCCCCTCGTCCCCCCATCTCCAGTCCTTGGTCCCCAAGTCCCCAGTCCCTGGTCCCCCAGATCCCATCCCTGGTCCCCCCAGTCCCTGTCCCCTCGTCCCCCCATCTCCAGTCCTTGGACCCCAAACCACAGCCCCTGGTCCCCCAAGTCCCCAGACCCTGGTCCCCAGTTCCTGTCCCCTCGTCCCCCCATCTCCAGTCCCAGGTCCCCAAACCCCAGTCCCTGGTCCCCAGTCCCAGGTCCCCAGATTCCATCCCTGGTCCCCAATTCCAGGTCCCCAAGTCCCCAGTCCCTTGTCCCCAATCCCTGGTCCCCAGTCCCTGGTCCCCCAAGTCCCTGTCCCCTCGTCCCCCCATCTCCACTCCTTGGTCCCCAAACCACGGCCCCTGGTCCCCCAAGTCCCCAGTCCCTGGTCCCCAGATCCCATCCCTGGTCCCAAATTCCAGGTCCCCAAGTCCCCAATCCCTTGTCCCCAATCCCTGGTCCCCAGTCCCTGGTCCCCAGTCCCTGTCCCCTAGTCCCCCCATCTCCAGTCCTTGGTCCCCAAACCGCGGCCCCTGGTCCCCCAAGTCCCCAGTCCCTGGTCCCCAGTCCCAGGTCCCCAGATCCCACCCCTTGTCCCCAATCCCTGGTCCCCAGACTCCATCCCCGTTCCCCAATCATTGGTCCCCA